>NC_074698.1:38705399-38920399 GCF_029448725.1 Salvelinus fontinalis
TTTTCACCTATATAGTGCAGCACTATGTGGCAGTGTGGGAATGATCTCAAATGAGATCAACTTCTGGTTGAAGTTTAATTGAACAGTATAAAATAATCCAAATGGAAAAGCACCCACTGAAATCAATTTGAATGTATGTGGCCACAACCTATACAGCAAATTTAGAATTTATATAATAATATATATTTTGGCCATATCACTCAGCCATAGGTTGTTGATGTGATCTGTAAGATTGTTTTATCTCGCTAATGTTGTTCAAATGTTTTCATTTATCAGGTTTCAAACATTCAGTAAGCAAAATTATAGAATGGACTTCAGCACATTATGCCTGCTTTTAGTTGGCTAATGTTTTCTTTCCAAAGGACTTCATGACTCAAGCATTGCATTTGTTAATAAATGTTGAAGTGGCAAGTACATAGTGTTCCATTTGCTACAGTTTTACAAATAAATGTTTGTTGACAGAAGAGACCTCTGACACATTTTAACCCTAACCCCCCTCAAGGTTGGAGTTTGCCCCCCTCCCCACATCCCTTAAATAAAAATAATAGAACGTGTCTGAATACCCATACTTGCATCCTAAATATACTGAACAAAAATATAAACGCAACATGTAAAGTGTTGGTCCCATGTTTCATGAGCTGAAGTAAAAGATGCCGGAAATGTTCCATACGCAGAAAAAGCTTATTTTTCTCAATCTGAGCACAAATGTGTTTACATCCCTGGGCTCCCGAGTGGCGCATCGGTCTAGGGCACTGCATCTCAGTGCCAGAGGCATCACTACAGTCCCTGGTCAAATTCTGAGCACACGTCTTTACCTCCCTGTTGGTGAGCTATTCTCCTTTGCCAAGATAATCCATCCACCTGACAGGTATGTCATATCAAGAAGCTGTTTCAACCCCATAATAATTACACAGGTGCACCTTCTGCTGGGGAGAATAAATTACCACTCTAAAATGTGCAGTTTTGTCACACAATACCATGCCACAGATGTCTAAAGATTTGAGGGAGCATGCAATTGGCATGCTGACTGCAGAAATGTCCAACAGAGCTGTTGCCAGAGAATTGAATGTTGATTACTCTACCATAAGCTGCCTTATTTTGGCAGTACAATTTGGCTGCGGGATCATCTGATGAGGGGGAGGGGGGGGGTGCTGAGGACTATTTCTGTCTGTAATAAAGCCCTTTTGTGGGGAAAAACTCATTTCGATTGGCTGGGACTGGCTCCCAAGTGGGTGAGCCCATGCTCTCCCTGGCACACCTATGGCTGCACCCCTGCCCAGTCATGTGAAATTCATAGATTAGGGCTAATTCATATTTCAATTGACTGATTTCCTTCTATGAACTGGAACTCAGTAAAATCTTAGAAATTGCTGCATGTTGCATTTATATTTTTCTTCAGTATAGTTTGCCATTTGAGTACGCAATATTTGTTTATTTTATAGTATACAACATTTAGGAAATTAGAGTATACTTTACATGCCTGGATGTCATACTAATTTCTGTTTTGACAACAGTATGTGAAAGTATGTGAAAATATAATGTTTAAAGGTGCAATATGCAGAAATCGCTGTAATAGTTCACCTAATTTCAGTTTATGTGGCAAGAAATAGTGTAGAGCAGTGGTTCCCAAACTTTTATAGTTCCGTAACCCTTCAAACATTCCACCCCCAGCTGCATATCCCCTCTATCACCAGGGTTAGCACACTCTCATCATTGTAGCCTGCCAAACACACAGTATACGATACATTTATTAATAAGAATGAGTGTGAGTTTGTCACTTCCTATGAGCCGGATTGTGACAAAGAGCTCTTATAGGACCAGGGCACCAATAATAATAAAACATTTTGCTCTTTATTTAGCCATCTTACATATAAAACCTTATTTGTTCATCACCACAGGTTAATGAGAAGGGTATGCTTGAAAGGATGCACATAACTCGGCAATGTTTGGTTGTATTAGAGAGAGTCTCAGTCTTAAATAATTTTCCACACACAGTCTGTGCATGTATTTAGGTTTCATGCTAGTGAGGGCCGAGAATCCACTCTCACATAGGTACGTGGTTGCAAAGGGCATCAGTGTCTTAACAGCTCAATTTGCCAAGGCAGGATACTCTGAGTGCAGCCCAATCCAGAAATCTGGCAGTGGCTTCTGATTAAAGTACATTTTCACAGAACCGCTTGTTGCAATTGTTGCAATTTCAATGAGGCTCCCTTGTTCAGATATCTGTAAGTGGACTGGAGGAAGGGCATGAAAGGGATAACGAATCCAGTTGTTTGTGTCGTCCATTTCGGGAAAGTACCTTCGTAATTGCGCACCCAGCTCACTCAGGTGCTTCGCTATGGAAGGAAATGCTGTAGGAATGCTCAACCGGTGTCGCTCATTCAGCCGACAGAAACTTCCAACCGGTGGATGGAAGCTTCCATCCAAACACATTTTTGTTTGCTGTCATTTCCGGTCACAACTTGTAGACTTGTTTACGTGCTGCTGTGCGGTTTGTTGCTAACCTTACTTTGCTACCTGCAAACTTAACGTTTTTTACTTTTAAATTATCGTTTTATATTTCAATTTTCTCCCCTCGCTCAACTTTTTTTATTCAACTTTTTCACCCCGGACTCTTTATCGTGGTTCATCAAGACCTCCACCAGCCGAAGCTAAGTAGTAACATTAACATTATGCCTTCTAATTACAGTCACTGTACTCATAATATACAGGAGAACGATCGCCTTATGACGAGGATAGCTGTGCTGCAAGCCCAGCTTCAGACGCAATCATTAGGCAGGGGTAATTTAAGTGTAGGAAAGGCTAAAACAGAGTCTGTGCCACCAATAAGTACAGATCGTAGTATAAATCCCCTCGCACAGTCCCCGCAGCCGGACAATTTTCTCATGGCTTCTGGAAGAAAATACTGTAGGAATGCTCAACCGGTGTCGCTCATTCAGCAGACAGAAACTTTCAACCTGTTCTCCCCATTAAGCAATGGGTCGGAGTCAGAGGCCAAGCCTTCTCTGGTCTCTCCTCCTCTCGTCTGAGACGCCGAAGCTTCCCACCATTAGCTCTGACAAATTGAAAACACTAGTCATTGGTGACTCCATTACCCGCAGTATAAGACTTAAAACGGATCATAAAACGATCATACACTGTTTACCAGGGGGCAGGGCTACCGACGTTAAGGCTAATCTGAAGATGGTGCTGGCTAAAGCTAAAACTGGCGAGTGAGAGAGTAAGAGATATTGTTATCCATGTCGGCACCAACGATGTTAGGATGAACAAGTCAGAGGTCACCAAGCGCAACATAGCTTCAGCGTGTAAATCAGCTAGAAAGATGTGTCGGCATCGAGTAATTGTCTCTGGCCCCCTCCCAGTTAGAGGGAGTGATGAGCTCTACAGCAGAGTCTCACAACTCAATCGCTGGTTGAAAACTGTTTTCTGCTCCTCCCAAAAGATAGAATTTGTAGATAATTGGCACTCTTTCTGGGACTCACCCACAAACAGGACCAAGCCTGGCCTGCTGAGGAGTGACAGTCTCCATCCTAGCTGGAGGGGTGCTCTCATCTTATCTACGAACATAGACAGGGCTCTAACTCCCCTAGCTCCACAATGAGATAGCCAGCCTGCAAACTTAGTGGAGTCTGCCACTAGCACAGTCAGTGTAGTCAGCTCAGCTATCCCAATGGTGACAGTGTCTGTGCCTCGATCTAGTTTGGGCAAAACTAAACATGTCGGTGTTCTCCTTAGCAATCTCACTGGAATGAAGACCTCCTCCATTCCTGTCATCATTGAAAGAGATTGTGATACCTCACATCTCAAAACAGAGATACTTAATGTTAGATACCTCACTTCCAAGGCAGTTATAGTCAATGAACTAATCACTGATCATAATCTTGATGTGATTGGCCTGACTGAAACATGGCTAAAGCCTGATGAATTTCCTGTGTTAATTGAGGCCTCACCTCCTGGTTACACTAGTGACCATATCCCCCACGCATCCCGCAAAGGCGGAGGTGTAAGAAATTGTATTAGATATTGGTAACTTGTTTTAACAACTTCTCAACATTACCTATAAGTTGACACAACATACACACCCCCTCTTTCTCTTGGACATATGCTGGACACATAGGACATATACACGGCACCCACAATTCCCCTCCCCCATGACAACCATAGACACACCCAACCCATGGTTGGACCTCAGGACAAAGAACTCTCAGGAACCAATGGAACGTGGACACCAGGCCTGATCAGGACTACCCAAGACCCAGATCGACCAATCGGAAGGCCGGACTCGCAGATCTACCTACTTTGCTTGTTGTCTGTATAGTACTGAACAATTCTGGAAACTGTCTCTTTGCCGGACGATTCACTAGGAGTCAGACTGAAAGAGCCTTGCTGCAAGATTTTACTAAGATATCTTTACATGTAATTAAACGGCCTTATTATAAAATTATCCACCTCGTCCTATTGTCTCCTCTTGTTCTCCTGTCAACAGTAAACGTTTTACTAACAGAGGTGTTGCTAACATTTATGATAGCTAGTTTCAATTTACAAAAAAAAGACTGCATTTTCGTCTTTTGAGCTTCTAGTCATGAAATCTATGCAGCCTACTCAATCACTTTTTATAGCTACTGTTTACAGGCCTCCTAGGCCATATACAGCATCCTCACTGAGTTCCCTGAATTCCTATCGGACCTTGTAGTCATGGAAGATAATATTCACATTTTTGGTGACTTTAATATTCACATGGAAAAGTCCACAGACCCACTCCAAAAGGCTTTCGGAGCCATCATCGACTCAGTGGGTTTTGTCCAACATGTCTCCCGACCTACTCACTGCCACAGTCATAATCTGGACTTAGTTTTGTCCCGTAAGAATAAATGTTGTGGATCTTAATGTTTTTCCTCATAATCCTGGACTATCTGACCACCATTTTATTACGTTTGCAATCGCAACAATTAATCTGCTCAGAACCCAACCAAAGATCATCAAAAGCCGTGCTATAAATTCTCGGACAACCCAAAGATTCCTAGATGCCCTTCCAGACTCCCTCCACCTTCCCAAGGACGTCAGAGTACAAAAATCAGTTAACCACCTAACTGACCAACTCAATTTAACCTTGCGTAATACCCTAGATGCAGTCAAACCCCTAAAAACATTTGTCATAAGAAACTAGCTCCCTGGTATACAGAAAATATCTGAGCTCTGAAGCAAGCTTCCAGAAAATTGGAATGGAAATGGCGGTTCACCAAACTGGAAGTCTTCCGACTAGCTTGGAAAGACAGCACCGTGCAGTATCGAAGAGCCCTCACTGCTGCTCGATCATCCTATTTTTCCAACTTAATTGAGGAAAATAAGAACAATCCCAAATTTATTTTTGACACTGTCGCAAAGCTAACTTAAAAGCAGCATTCCCCAAGAGAGGATTGCTTTCACTTCAGCAGTGATAAATTCATGAACTTCTTGACGAAAAGATCATGATCATTAGAAAGCAAATTACGGACTCCTCTTTAAATCTATGTATTCCTCCAAAGCTCAGTTGTCCTGAGTCTGCACAACTCTGCCAGGACCAAGGATCAAGAGAAACACTCAACTTTTTAAATACTATATCTCTTGAAACAATGAAATTAATTTTGGCCTCTAAACCTTCAAGCTGCATACTGGACCCTATTCCAACTAAACTACTGAAAGAGCTGCTTCCTGTACTTGGCCCTGCTATGTTGAACATAATAAACGTCTCTCTATCCACCGGATGTGTACCAAACTCACGAAATGTGGCAGTAATAAAGCCTCTCTTGAAAAAGCCAAAACGAATCAAATCAAAGGTTGTCACGTGCGCCGAATACAACAGGTGTAGACTGTACAGTGAAATGCTTACTTACAGGCTCAAACCAATAGTGAAAAAAAGGTGTTAGGTGAACAATAGGTAAGTAAAGAAATAAAACAGTAAAAAGACAGGCTACATACAGTAGCGGGGCTATAAAAGTAGCGAGGCTACATACAGACACCGGTTAGTCAGGCTGATTGAGGTAGTATGTACATGTAGACATGGTTAAAGTGACTATGCATATATTATAAACAGAGAGTAGCAGTAGTGTAAAAGAGGGGTTGGCGGGTGGTGGGACACAATGCAGATAGCCCGGTTAGCCAATGTGCCGGAGCACTGGTTTGTCGGGCCAATTGAGGTAGTATGTACATGAATGTATAGTTAAAGTGACTATGCATATATGATAAACAGAGAGTAGCAACAGCGTAAAAGAGAGGGGGGGGGGGGGGGGGGGGGGGCACACAATGCAAATAGTCCGGGTAACCATTTGGTTACCTGTTCAGGAGTCTTATGGCTTGGGGGTAAAAACTGTTGAGAAGCCTTTTGGTCCTAGACTTGGCACTCCGGTACCGCTTGCCATGCGGTAGTAGAGAGAACAGTCTATGACTGGGGTGGCTGGGGTCTTTGACAATTTTTAGGGCCTTGCGGCCTCCGACCGCAAGGCACTTCAGAGGGTAATGCGTACGGCCCAGTGCATCACTGGGGCTAAACTGCCTGCCATCCAGGACCTCTACACCAGGCGGTGTCAGAGGAAGGCCCTAAAAATTGTTTTTTTCTCTCTCGAACTATTGGTTAGAGCCTGTAAGTAAGCATTTCACTAAGGTCTACACCTGTTGTATACAGCGCAAGTGACAAATAAACTTTGATTTGATTTGAAATTGAGGAAGATGGGAGACCCATGGTGTAGGCGCGTAACACGTGGAGACCACAAAGTGTGTTTCAAAAATCATCAATGATTAATTATTTTTAACCTAAAGCATTTAATAAAAACATTTATAGTACAATATTACAGGGAATGAGAGAGCTACACACAGTGTTGGAAAGGGATCACAGCAGTGATTGAAAGAGGGTATGTGGCATGAGTTGAGGTGTTCAGAGGCTTGACCAGTGCAGGACAGGATTTTACTGGGAAGATAAAAAACAATAACACAAGACACTACACAGTTAGACAAGAGCTAAGAATGAGTTGGTCCAAGCAAGGAGTAAAATCTTTGATGTGTAATAATGTGAATGTGTATGCGATTGACTTTACATACAGTAATGAGAGAAAATTGATAGGGGTACTCACTGTGCTTGGAAGGGAAACATTCAATGTGGCAGTGGATGAGAGGGCACATGAGACGTTGTGGCTTCAGTTCATGTCAGGAGAAAGTTGACAATGTTAGTGGAGTGGAGAGGTCATCATCTCTTAAATCAGGGAACAGGCGGGGACTTAGCTGTAAATACAAATAGCAGATACGTTCCATTACAGCTGCGCCATCGTAGGTTTGGACGAGTTTCTCTATGAAGTTAAACTCAGACATCTCAACATTCAAGAATAAAGACGTGATCATCCACATACCCGACAATAACTGACAACAGCAAGCAGACTGGTGGCCAGTGGCGTAACTTCAGCTGATGCGGTCGCACCAGGGCCCACAACATACATGGGCCCAGTGATGGGCCCGGATCTGAATAACTCCCCACCACGCCCAAGTATTAATTGTTGATGCAGGTCATTCACATCTACAATTTGATGAGAAGATCTTTCTTTATTTCTTTAATGTAGGCTATATGATAAATGATTCCACTGATGGTTTCACCAACAAAGGTTTTTTGCCACTACATAAGTCAGTATGATATTTTAGTGTCTTGATGACAATAAATCTAATTAATTTGCTAAATAACTCATATTATTCAATAGCTTCAATACCATGTTAAGATAATGAAATGCATTCTGGGATTCATTGTGCAAATACTCTCCCAAGCGTTGTTGTTTCTGTCATCGTTTTAAGCAACAGTTGAGCTAGCTAAAAAGAGACAACAGCCCTCCCCAAAAAATTGAGAGAAAGCCGCAAATAGAAAATTACGGATTTAAAAATCAGCAATGTATCAACAGAAAAGTGGAGCCCAAGAGAGGAAGGTCAAAAATGAGAAAGCAAAGGAGGTATCAAAATGTATTAAATTAGATAGATTTTACAAATGCAGTTCAAGTGCAGCCAGTGTTGGCTTTGGAGATGACCAGTGAGATATACCTACTGGAGCGCGTGCTACGAGTGGGTGTTGCTATGGTGACCAGTGAGCTGAGATAAGGCAGATCTTTACCTAGCAGAGACTTGTAGATGACCTGGAGCCAGTGGGTTTGGCTACGAATATGTAGCGAGGACCAGCCAACGAGAGCATACAGGTTGCAGTGGTGGGTAGTATATGGGGCTTTGGTGACAAAACGGATGGCACTGTGATAGCAAACTGGATGTAGTGTTGGAGGCTACTTTGTAAATGACATCGCCGAAGTCAAGGATCGGTAGGATAGTCAGTTTTACGAGGGTATGTTGAGCAGCATGAGTGAAGGAGGCTTTGTTTGCAAAAAAGGAAGCCAATTCCAGATTTAATTTTGGATTGGAGATGCTTAATGTGAGTCTGGAAGGAGAGTTTACAGTCTAGCCAGACACCTAGGTCTTTATAGTTGCCCACATATTCTAAGTCAGAACCGTCCAGAGTAGTTATGCTAGTCGGGCGGGCGGGTGCAGTCAGCGGTCGGTTGAAGAGCATGCATTTTGTTTTACTAGCATTTAAGAGCAGTTGGAGGCCACGGAAGGAGTGTTGTATGGCATTGAAGCTCGTTTGGAGGTTTAACAGTGTCCAAAGGCCAGATGTATACAGAATGGTGTTGTCTGTGTAGAGGTGGATCAAAGAATCACCCGCAGCAAATAAATGGTATAATTGATGTTATAAACTAGGTCACTCGAGCCTGAATGCCGAATGTCTGACAGCCGTGGTATATCAGACCGTATACCATGGGTATGACAAAACATATTTTTACTGCTCTAATTACGTTGGTAACCAGTTTATAATAGCAATAAGGCACCTTGGGGATTTGTGGTATATGGCCAATTTACCACGGTTAAGGTCGTGCCTAAGAACAGCCCTTAGCCATGGTATACCACACCCCCTCGTGCCTTATTGCTTAAATATATTACTTTTAAAGTATGGTTACATTTAATTTGCTCTGTTAATGCAGTGTCTATTCATTGTCCATACGCACGGCCAAACGCACGGCCGCAAGCACAAATGCCTTACTATACGTCATTCCCAAACATTTAATGAATTTATGATAACCTGAAAATGACCATATCTAAGTACTCACTTGTCTGAAGATATAAACGAAAAGGTGTCACTCTTCCTGGGGGTGTATATGAACAGATGTTAATACCATTTCATGTTGCTAAAATACTGTCAGTTCCACTTTAAGCCTTTATTAAAAGTTTTGGTGAAATCTACAAGTTGAACGTTTTACATTGCTGCACAGTGATTGGTTCCCACTGAGCACAGACAGTAATTCAAATTCTATTCTATTCAAAACCCCGACTCCAAGTTGACAAAATGGACCAAAATTTGACGAACTGGTGCCGATGTCAAGCACACTCATCAACGGGTTTATTGATTAGCAATACATATGGAGCTCTCTGACACGCTACTAATCAAATAGTCAAAGGCTAATCAGAAGCCTACATCTTAGCTTATTTATCTTTGGGGTGTATCCAAGCTTAGCAGAGTCAATCATCTAGCTGTTATCAATAACTGACACGGTTAGTGTTATGTACCTTTGGTTGGCCCGTTTGAATAGGACAAGAAAGCTTAAAGGTGCAATAAGTTAGATTTTCGTGCCCAAATGTTCCAATATATTATATGTAAATAGTCACTAGTAGCTAATGTGGCTCAAGCTACCCACTAGCTATGGTCAATGGACAAGGAGTAGCTTAAACTAGCCACCAGCTAGCGAACAGTTTGTAAACAACTTCACTTTAAGTGAGACCTTTTGGCTGCTTTTACACAGGCAGCCCAATTCTGGTCTTTTGTCCAATTGTAGGCAAAAGTGCTGATCTGGTAAGTCAAAAGACTAAACAGTGGAAAAAGATCCGAATTGGGTTTCCTGTGTAAATGCTGTCTTTTGGTTTCAAGTCTCCTTCAACAACTGGAACCTTAATGGAGTGAAAGTAGGCAGCTGAACTTCCACTCCTGCTGGAGCTAGCTAGTTAGTGGTAGTTATTTGTTCTAGCTAGCAGATATGGCTAAGTATGCTTGCTAGTCATATAAAAACATGCCCACAAGGGTATATATTGATGTCAACTACTGATAACATTAGCTAGAAAACTGATTGACTTTGCTAAGCTTGGCAACAGCTGTCCAGTCCCAGACAAGGCAGGACAGCAAGCTAAAACAACAAGCATTCTGTACATACATAATAGCGGTGCTTTGTATCAATCAATTACATTGTTGGAATGTAGAGCAATCAAATTCAACCAAAACCATTGAGGGACTGGTTTCATCTCAGACCTGGCTCACAGCACAGCCGGTGAGGTAAGCTGTTTCAGCATGTTTGTCTAAAGTGGAGCATTTGTTCATGTATAATAAGTCATGTATAATATACATTAGGCCCAGACTCATCTCAGACCCGGCTCACAGCACACAGCTGGTGAGGTGAAGGATTGAGGGTGAACCCCACGGCCGGTGTGAGGTCCAGATCATCCTCTGTTACTCCAGGAGGAGGAGAGAAACGAAAGCGCTGCAGGAGGGAGGTGAAGAAGAGAAAGAGCTCCATCCTGGCCAGACTCTCCCCCAGACACACCCTACGACCTGGAAGAAGATAAAATGAGGGAGACAACATATGACAATTAGGTCTACATAGATTTCCTATAGTTGACATAAATTGTACACACATTTCCATACCATAAACTCTCCCTTGGTCAAAGCAATTCCCCAAACTCTTAATTTTAGAGTACCATAGAAGGATTCACTTACCCAGTCAGTATGGATACAGAAACAGTGGAACTCACCTGCAGAGAAGGGCATGAAGGCATCCCTCTTGGCGAATCGACCTTCCTCATCCAGAAAGTGGGCGGGGTTAAAGGTGTGTGGGCTCTCCCATTCGCTTCCGTCTTGTAGGACAGACGTCAGTAGAGGAAACACAAGCGTCCCCTTCTTGATGAAATATCCCTGGAAGGTGACATCTCGGCTGGTGGTGTGAGGGATGGCAATGGGTAAAATGCTGGCCAGTCTCTGGGTCTCATGGATCACTGCATCAGTGTAGGGCAGGTTCATCCTGTCCTCTGCTAAGGGCTGACGACTTCCTATAACCCTGCTGATCTCCTCCTGGACCCGGTCTGAGACAGAAAGGAGGGAGGACCAAAGTTACTACCCTCAGAGAAAACGTCATCTTAATAATCTTTACCCTGGACATTTTATAATTTTTACAACATGGCTTGATAACTTAAACGCGGCTCCATGTGAACGATACCTTTATTAACCTACGTACCAAAACAGTCACCTTTTCTGCACAGTTCAATGTTCACACTTGATGCATAACACCTTTTTGTAAAACAGTAGTCCCACTTGTACACAAGACACTTTTTGCAAAACAGTAGACAACAGCTACACAAGACAAAGTAAATTGTATAAATCATGTCCAACAACACTGTTAGTTTCTCAATTGCTTGAACACTTTCCTCAAAACAGGGATAACGCAGCCCACGCAAACAGTATAATTTGTCATAGAATGACAAGGTCATCTCACCATTCATCACATAATGGCTCAACAAATACTAACTATCTGTAACGTTGAGTCAGGAAGCAGGTGCAGATGGTGAGTTTAATAATAACGACCATCGCAAGTACAAAACAAGAGACACATCAGGACATGAAAACAGAACCAATTCTGCCTGATGACCGAGGTTGGTGAGGGCTAAAAGAAGGGAGAGTAATCAGGGTGGTGATGAAGTCCAGGCGAGCTTAACGATGGTAGCAGCTGTGCGCAATGATGGTTGCCAGGTGTGCGCAATGTGGGTGGCCAGGACCGGTGGATAGTAGACCGGCATTGTCGAGTGCTGGGGGAGAGAGCAGGAGTAGGTGTGATACTATGACCATCAATAAAATATATTTTTCTATTAAATAGAGTAAATGGTACGAGAATGTAATCAACTATTTCATAGACAGCTGTTCTCTGAATTAGCATCCAATACTAAAGCAGGAAGAATTTCAATAAACCTAAATTGATACTGTTTAGAATATTGTAACGATGTAAATGTTTACAATGCATTGAAGATAAATCAAAGAGAAGAGATGTTGAAAGTGCAATTGTGACTTTAGTACTGTAAAACAAGTCACAGTACAAAGAGAGTTTACATGTTAAAAGATATGGGAGTACTTGTTATTGACTGTGATATTAATTTAGTTTTGTTTGACATTATGTACACAATAGGTTTGTTTCCTGTGTAGAGAGTTGTGTCTAGTGTTTTGCCAAACACTGCTTATCATTTGCATTTAATGTGAAAACAATGAGAAATGACATACTGTTGTGCATAAAAGGGGATTGTTTTGGCCACGCGGATCCCAGTTTTTGCAGGTAGTCTTGTTATTTTGATGGATGTATTTGCATTTTTAGTTTATCTTTAATTTTGATGGCGTCGACAGATGGCAGCATTGCAACTAGCTGTTAGGAAACTGCAGTATTTTGTTTGTTTATGTACTATTTCTTTACGGAATTAGCTCTATAATTGTTTTGTGCCATTACATACAGCCGGGAAGAACTATTGGATATTAGAGCGGCGGTAACTCACCAGAACTACCAGCATCACGACCAGGATTACGACCTGGAGCAAATCCTTTGTTTGCTCTCCTCAGAGCAGTTAAATTAATTCCAGAGGCTGACCCAAAACAATGCCGGTGGAGGAGAGGTACTCGGGGCGGTCTTCTGGTCCGACTTAGGAAGCGTGCACACCACCCACCGCTCCTGAGTATTTTACTCGTTAATGTCCAATCGCTGGATAATAAAGTTGACAAGCTCAAGGCGAGAGTTGCTTTTCAGAGAGACACCAGGGATTGTAATATACTCTGCTTCACGGAAAGATGGCTCTCAAGATATTCTGTCTGACTCCAGAAAGCCAGTTGGGTTCTCAAAGCATCGTGCCGACAGGAATAAACATCTCTCCGGGAAGCAGAAGGGTGGAGGTATATGTTTTATGACTAACGACTTATGGTGTAACTGTGATAACATACAGGAACTCAAGTCCTTCTGTTCACCCAACCTAGAATATCTCACAATTAAATGCCGACCGTACTATCTCCCGAGTGAATTTACATCAATAATAGCCACAGCTGTCTATATCCCCCACTAAAGCCAATACCACGATGGCCCTTAAAGAATTTCAATGGACTTTATGCAAACTGGAAACCACATATCCTGGGGCAGCATTTTTTGTAGCTGTGGATTTTAACAAAGCAAACTTGAAGAAAAGGCTCCCGAAATTCTTTCAACTCTATGTACTCGCACGGCTAAAACGCTCAACCACTGTTACACTACCTTCCGTAATGCATACAAGTCCCTTCCCCGCCCTCCATTCGGCAAATCGGACAATGATTCCATCTTGCTCCTCTCTTCCTATAGGCAGAAACTCTAACAGGAAGCACCCGTGGTAAGGACTATTCAACGCTGGTCTGACCAATCGGAATCCACGCTTCAAGATTGTTTTGATCACGCGGACTGGGATATGTTCAGAGTAGTTTTAGAAAATAATAATCTCATTCACCGTATCGGTAAATGTGTCTATCAGGAAGTGCATAGGAGAGGTTGTACCCACTGATTATTAAAACCAACCACAACCAGAAACTGTGGATAGATGGGAGCATTCGCTCAAAACTGAAAGCGCGAACCACCGCATTTAACCAGGGCAAGACTGGGAAAATGGAAGAATACAAACAGTGTAGTTATTCCCTCCACAAAGCAATCAAGCAGGCTAAACGTCGGTATTGGGACAAAGTTGAGTCTCAGTTCAACAGCTCAGACACGAGACGTATGTGGCAGGGTCTACAGACAATCACGGATTATAAAAGGAAAACCAGCCACGTGGACACCGACGTCTTGCATCCGGACAGGCTGAACACCTTCGCTCACTTTGAGGATAATACAGTGCCACTGATACGGCCCACTACCAGGACTGTGGGCTCTCCTTCTCCGTTGCCGATGTGAGTAAGACATTTAAGTGTGTTAACCCTCGCAAAGCTGCCGTCCCAGATGGTATCCCTAGCTGCGTCCTCAGAGCATGCACAGACCAGCTGGCTGGTGTGTACACAGATATATTCAATCAATCCCTATCCCAGTCTGTTGTCCCCACATGCTTCAAGATGGCCACCATCTCTTTCTTAGGTACAGGGACAAAGGTAATTGAACTAAATGACTATTGCAGCATAGCACTCACCTCTGTCATCATGAAGTGCTTTGAGAGACTAGTCAAGGATCATATCACCTCCACCCTACCGGCCACCCTAGACCCACTTCAATTTGCTTACCGCCCCAATAGATCCACAGACGATGCAATCGCCACCACACTGCATACTGCCCTAACCCACCTGGACTAGAGGCATACCTATGTAAAAATGCTGTTCTTTGACTATAGCTCAGCATTCAACACCATAGTACCCTCCAAGCTCATCATCAAGCTCGAGGCCCTGGGTCTGAACCCAGCCCTGTGCAACTGGGTCCTGGACTTCCTGATGGGTCACCCCCAGGTGGTGAAGGTAGGAAACAACACCTCTTCGCTGATCCTCAACACTGGGGCCCCACAAGGCTGTGTGCTCAGTCCCCTCCTGTACTCCCTGTTCACCCATGACTGCGTGGCCAAGCACGCCTCCAACTCAATCAAGTTTGCAGACGACACAACAGTGGTAGGCTTGATTATCAACAACGATGAGACAGCCTACAGGGAGGAGGTGAGGGCTCTGGGAGTGTGGTGCCAGGAAAATAACCTCTCACTCAACATCAACAAATCTAAGGAGATGATCGTGGACTTCAGGAAACAGCAGAGGGAGCAACCCCCTATCCACATCGATGGGACCTCAGTGGAGAAGGTGGAAAGTTAAGTTCCTCGGCATACACAGACAGTGTGGTGAAGGCGGTTCAACAGCGCCTTTTCAACCTCAGGGATGCTGAAGAAATTTGACTTAACACCTAAAGCCCTCAAACTTTTACAGATGTACAATTGAGAGCATCCTGTCGGGCTGTATCACCGCCTAGAACGGCAACTGCACCGGCCACAACCGCTCCAGAGAGGTGGTGCTGTCTGCCCAACGCATTACCGGGGGCAAACTTCCCACCCTCCTGGACACCCACAGCACCTGATGTCACAGGAATGCCAAAAAGATCATCAAGGACATCAACCACCCGAGCCACTGCCTGTTCACCCCGCTATCATCCAAAAGGTGAGGTTAGTACAGGTGCATCAAAGCTGGGACCGAGAGACTGGAAAAACAGCTTCTATTTCAAGGCCATCAGACTGTTAAACAGCCATCACTAGCACATCAGAGACGGCTGCCTATAGACATAGATTAGAAATAACTAGCCACTTTAATTATGTTTCCGTATCTTGCATTACTCATCTCATATGCATAAACTGCACTCTACACTATTCTACTGTATCTTAGCCACTTTGTGTTTACATATTGCATCACCCATCTCATATGAATATACTGTATAGTATTCTATACTACGCCACTGACTGTTAAACAGCCATATCCAGCACATCAGAGGCTGCTGCCTATAGACATATATTAGAAATCACTGGCCACTTGAAGGAAATTAAACACTAGCCACTTTAATGTTTCCGTATCTTGCATTACTCATCTCATATGCATAAGCTGTACTCTACACTGTTCTACGGCATCTTATCCACTTTATTTGTGTTTACATATTGCATCACCCATCTCATATGTATATACTGTATTCTTTACTATGCCAATGTATCTTAGTCCAATGCCGCTCTGACATGTATGTATATATTCTTAATCCATTCCTTACGTAGATGTGTGTGTATTTGGGTACACAGTTGAAGTTGGAAGTTTACATACACCGTAGCCAAATACATTTAAACATAGTTTTTCACAATTCCTGACATTTAATCCTAGTAAAAATCCTGTCTTAGGTAAGTTAGGATCACCACTTTATTTTAAGAATGTGAAATGTCAGAATAATAGTAGAGAGAATTATTTACTTCAGCTTTAATTTCTTTCATCACATTCCCAGTGGGTAATTAGTTTACATACACTCAATTAGCATTTGGTAGCATTGCCTGTAAATTGTTTAATTTTTGTCAAATGTTTCGGGTAGCCTTCCGCAAGCTTCCCAAAATAAGTTGGGTGAATTTTGGCCCATTCCTCCTGACAGAGCTGGTGTAACTGAGTCAGGTTTGTAGGACTCCTTGCTTGCAAATACTTTTTCAGTTCTGCCCAAAGATTTTCTATAGGGTTGAGTTCATGGCTTTGTGATGGCCACTCCAATACTTTGACTTTGTTGTCCTTAAGCCATTTTGCCACAACTTTGGAAGTATGCTTGAGGTCATTGTCCATTTGGAAGACCCATTTGCGACCAAGCTTTAACTTCCTGATTGATGTCTTGAGATGTTTCTTCAATATATCCACGTTTTCCTGCCTCATGATGCCATCTATTTTGTGAAGTACATCAGACCCTCCTGCAACAAAGTACCCCCACAACATGATGCTGCCACCCCCGTGCTTCACGGTTGGGATGGTGTTCTTCTTGCAAGCCTCCCCCCTTTTCCTCCAAACATAATGATGATCATTATGGCCAAACAATTTTTGTTTCATCAGACCACAGGACATTTCTCCAAAAAGTACGATCTTTGTCCCCATGTACAGTTGCAAACCGTAGTCTGGCTTATTTGTGGCGGTTTTGGAGCAGTGGCTTCTTTCTTGCTGAGCGGCCTTTCAGGTTATGTCGATATAGGACTTGTTTTACTGTGGATATAGATACTTTGGTACCTGTTTCCTCCAGCATCTTCACAAGGTCCTTTGCTGTTGTTCTGGGATTGATTTGCACTTTTCACACCAAAAGTACATTCAACTCTAGGAGACAGAACGCGTCTCCTCCCTGAGCGGTATGACGGCTGAGTGGTCCCATGGTGTTTAAACTTGCATACTATTGTTTGTACAGATGAACGTGGTACCTTCGGGCATTTGGAAATTGCTCTCAAGGATGAACCAGACTTGTGGTCTACAAAAAAAATTCTGATGTCTTGGCTGATTTCTTTTGATTTTCCCATGATGACAAGCAAAGAGGCACTGCGTTTGAAGGTAGGCCTTGAAATACATCCACAAATGCACATTCTATTTTACTCAAATTATTTCAATTAGTCTACCAGAAGCTTCTAAAGCATGACATCATTTTATGGAATTTTCCAAGCTGTTTAAAGGAACGGTCAACTTAGTGTATGCAAACTTCTGACCCACTGGAATTGTGATACAGTGAATTATAAGTGAAATAATCTGTCTGTAAACAATTGTTGGACAAATTACTTGTGTCATGCACAAAGTAGATGTCCTAACCGACTTGCCAAAACTATAGTTTGTTAACAAGACATTTGTGGAGTCGTTGAAAAACGAGTTTTAATGACTCCAACCTAAGTGTATGTAAACTTCTGATTTCAAATGTATGTTGTGAAACTGTTAGATATCACTTGTTAGATATTACTGCACTGTCAGAGCTAGAAGAACAAGCATTTCGCTACACCCGCAATAACATCTGCTAAACACGTGTATGTGACCAATAAAATTTGATTTGATTTGAATTAATATATTGGCTGTTTGGAGAAGGCAACTAAACTGAACAAAAATCCAAATGCTCACCTTCGATGGCCACTTATATCCTGGAGAAGTGTGCTCTTCACAGGTGAATCCCAGTTTCAACTGTACCGGTCAGATGGCAGACAGTGTGGGCGTCGTGTGGGTGAGCAGTTTGCTGATGTCAACATTGTGAACAGAGAACCCCACCGCCACCATGGGGCAATGGTATGGACAGGTATAAGCTACGGACAACGAACACAATTGCATTTTCTTGATGGCAATTTGAATGCACAGAGATACCATGACGAGATCCTGAAACCATTGTCGTGCCATTCATCTGCCGCCATCACCTCATGTTTGAGCATGACAATGCACGGCCCCATGTCGCAAGGATCTGTACACAATTCCTGGAAGCTGAAAATGTCCCACTTCTTCCATGACCTGCATACTCACCAGACATGTCACACTTTGAGCATGTTTGGGATGCTTTGGATCGATGTGTATGACAGCGTGTTCCAGTTCCCGCCAATATCCAGCAACTTCGCATAGCCATTGAAGAGGAGTGGGACAACATTCCACAGGCCACAATCAACAGCCTGATCAACTCTATGTGAAGGAGAAGTGTCGCACTGCATGAGGGAAATGGTGGTCTTACCAGATACTGACTGGTTTTCTGATCCACACCCCTACCTTTTTTAAAGGTCTCTCTGACCAACAGATGCATATCTGTATTCCCAGTCATGTGGAACCCATAGATTAGGCCCTAATGAATTTAATTCAATTTACTTATTTCCTTATATGAACTGTACCTCAGTAAAATCTTTGAAGTTGTTGCGTTTATATTTTTGGTCAGTGTATATTTTAAAAATGCATTTAGTGTAATGAAAAATGGCACTGAGTTCCGTGTCTTGAAAATCTAAAATGATGTTTCAAAAAATACGGAAAAGCTGCACACAAAAAATATACACCTGTCCAAGCTGTAGGGTGGGGAAGTCAAGTTGGAGGGTGGGGAAGTCAAGTTGGAGGGTGGGGAAGTCAAGTTGGAGGGTGGGGAAGTCAAGTTGGAGGGTGGGGAAGTCAAGCTGTAGGGTGGGGAAGTCAAGCTGGAGGGTGGGGAAGTCAAGTTGGAAGGTGGGGAAGTCAAGCTGGAGGGTGGGGAAGTCAAGTTGGAGGGTGGGGAAGTCAAGCTGGAGGGTGGGGAAGTCAAGTTGGAGGGTGGGGAAGTCAAGCTGGAGGGTGGGGAAGTCAAGTTGGAGGGTGGGGAAAGTGCATTATCTGGTCGACATTGAAGGATGTCGAACAGATGTAATTCGAGTGTAATTTTCAGAGAAACTTTCTGAAGACTTTTTGCAGACAATTTATGGACTCGTTTTTTTATTTATCTTTCTGTTCTGATAATAAATATTATAACTGTGTATTCTACTCCAATCATGCATCTTTCCAGGTATTTGCGCCACTGCTCTCCATCCCAAGTTAAGAACCTGTTGTCCTCTGTGGCTACAGTATCCTTTATTGCCACATAAATACCACACCATAGTACAATTCCATTTTATATATATATATATATATATATATATATATATATATATATATATACATATATATCACTTGGCTGCCTTACACATGTAGGTTATCTCAATGAGAAAATCTGGTTGAAATGTCATCATTTCTACACATTTAGTTACATTCATGTAGATTGCAGCTTTATTAACAGTGTTCAAGCATTTGAAACAAACTACACTGCTCAAAAAAATAAAGGGAACACTTAAACAACACAATGTAACTCCAAGTCAATCACACTTCTGTGAAATCAAACTGTCCACTTAGGAAGCAACACTGATTGACAAATTTCACATGCTGTTGTGCAAATGGAATAGACAAAAGGTGGAAATTATAAGCAATTTGCAAGACACCCCCCAAAACAGGAGTGATTCTGCAGGTGGTGACCACAGACCACGTCTCAGTTCCTATGCTTCCTGGCTGATGTTTTGGTCACTTTTGAATGCTGGCGGTGCTCTCACTCTAGTGGTAGCATGAGACGGAGTCTACAACCCACACAAGTGGCTCAGGTAGTGCAGTTCATCCAGGATGGCACATCAATGCGAACTGTGGCAAAAAGGTTTGCTGTGTCTGTCAGTGTAGTGTCCAGAGCATGCAGGCGCTACCAGGAGACAGGCCAGTACATCAGGAGACGTGGAGGAGGCCGTAGGAGGGCAACAACCCAGCAGCAGGACCGCTACCTCCGCCTTTGTGCAAGGAGGTGCACTGCCAGAGCCCTGCAAAATGACCTCCAGCAGGCCACAAATGTGCATGTGTCAGCATATGGTCTCACAAGGGGTCTGAGGATCTCATCTCGGTACCTAATGGCAGTCAGGCTACCTCTGGCGAGCACATGGAGGGCTGTGCGGCCCCAGAAAGAAATGCCACCCCACACCATGACTGAACCATCGCCAACCGGTCATGCTGGAGGATGTTGCAGGCAGCAGAACGTTCTCCAAGGCGTCTACAGACTCTGTCACATCTGTCACATGTGCTCATGTGCTCAGTGTGAACCTGCTTTCATCTGTGAAGAGCACAGGGCGCCAGTGGCGAATTTGCCAATTTTGGTGTTCTCTGGCAAATGCCAAACGTCCTGCACGGTGTTGGGCTGTAAGCACAACCCCCACCTGTGGACGTCGGGCCCTCATACCACACTCATTGAGTCTGTTTCTGACTGTTTGAGCAGACACATGCACATTTGTGGCCTGCTGGAGGTCATTTTGCAGGGCTCTGGCAGTGCACCTCCTTGCACAAAGGCGGAGGTAGCGGTCCTGCTGCTGGTTTGTTGCCCTCCTACGGCCTCCTCCACGTCTCCTGATGTACTGGCCTGTCTCCTGGTAGCGCCTGCATGCTCTGGACACTACACTGACAGACACAGCAAACCTTTTTGCCACAGTTCGCATTGATGTGCCATCCTGGATGAACTGCACTACCTGAGCCACTTGTGTGGGTTGTAGACTCCGTCTCATGCTACCACTAGAGTGAGAGCACCGCCAGCATTCAAAAGTGACCAAAACATCAGCCAGGAAGCATAGGAACTGAGAAGTGGTCTGTGGTCACCACCTGCAGAATCACTCCTGTTTTGGGGGGTGTCTTGCTAATTGCCTATAATTTCCACCTTTTGTCTATTCCATTTGCACAACAGCATGTGAAATTTATTGTCAATCAGTGTTGCTTCCTAAGTGGACAGTTTGATTTCACAGAAGTGTGATTGACTTGGAGTTACATTGTGTTGTTTAAGTGTTCCCTTTATTTTTTTGAGCAGTGTATAAACTGGTCTGTGGTTCAAGTGGGCAATTTGGAAATGTTTACAGCAAGTAACACCTTGATTGTCTTGCATTACTACAATCACTTGCAATGTCTGTACAAAGGCGTGTGTCTGTGTGCACATTGATACTTACCCTGTATAAGGGGGTACTTGGCCATTAGCATCAAAGCCCAGCGTAGGGTGTTCCCTGTGGTGTCTGTACCAGCAGAAAACAGGTTGCCCACAGAGGATATCAGGTTGTTGTCATGGTAGTGAGAGTTCTTGTTGCCAGATTCCTTATACAGACAGAAAAAGCATTTTAAAAAAGGGGAGAAAATATTTGTTTTCCCCTCAAAAGTCATGGTCTAGCAGTCTTTGCATTCTTTTTCAAAGGTCAAACATTTGCTTTCAAAAATGTGTTTTTACATGTAACTTCTACACACATGGTGTAGCAGTCTTAGCTGCAGCCCCCAGAAAACAGACACTTAGTGTACAAAACAAATGATGTTTCCATGGATTAGATCAGGGATCATCAACTAGTTTCACCCGCGGGCCAATTTTTTTCTCTCAAACCTTTCTTACATTTGTAGACGATCACACGTGTCTCTCTATGCATGGGAATACTTGGGAACAGATTTCCAAAATGAAAAATCAGTTGGAACAGATTTCCTGGTGGTTTTAGTATTTTGTAAAAAAAAATTACATTTAAAAAAAAAAAGAAACCAAAGAAAACCACCCGCATGCCAAATTCGGTCTGCGGGCTGCCAGTTGGGGAAGCCTCACAGACTGACCAGATAAATCCAGTTGAAAGCTATGATCCCTTATTGATGTCACTTGTTAGATCCATTTCAAAATCAGTGTAGAAGGGGAGGAGACAGGTTAAATGAAACATTTTAAGCCTTGAGACATGGATTGTGTTTGAGTGCCATTCAGAAGGTGAATGGGCAAAACAAAATACATAATTGCCTTTGAATGGGGTATGGTAGTAGGTGCCAGGCGCACCAGTTTGAGTGTCAAGAACTGCAACGCTGCTGGGTTTTTCCACGCTCAACATTTCCCCATGTGTATCAAGAATGGTCCACAACCCAAAGGACATCCAGGCAACTTGACACAACTGTGGGAAGCAGTCTAGTCAACATGGGCCAGCGTCCCTGTGGAATACTTGACACCTTGTAGAGTCCATACCCCCAACGAATAGAGGCTGTTCTGATGGCAAAAAGGGGTGCAACTCAGTATTAGGAAGATGTTCCGAGTGTTTTGTACACTCAGTGTATACCGCTGCAGCCTGGGCCCAATGCCATTTCAGCACAATATCTCCTATATTTTCTCCATTCTCTATCACATGGGCCATTTACGCATTTCTCAATACCCACTAAATCCCTAGATGTTTTCATTCAAAGAATTTAATAAATATATTTTTGGGGGGGTAGATCAGCTTTAATATTGCAGATGGAAGCTACAATCTATCAATGTAAATGTCAGCATCATTTCCAATCCCCCATATTGTTTTTGTAAATATGTACAGTGCATTCGGAAAGTATTCAGATCCCTTGACTTTTTCCACATTTTGTTCATTATTTTGTACATTAATTTTTTTCCTCAATCTACACACAATACCCCATAATGACAAAGCAAAAACAGGTTTAGACATTTTTACACATTTATAATGAAATAGAAAACGGAAATATCACATTTACAGGGCTGAGATTCATTCGTACTACACCGGCTCCGATGCGCGTCTTA
This sequence comes from Salvelinus fontinalis, assembly GCF_029448725.1. Classification (NCBI taxonomy): domain Eukaryota; kingdom Metazoa; phylum Chordata; class Actinopteri; order Salmoniformes; family Salmonidae; genus Salvelinus; species Salvelinus fontinalis. Next base: position 38,728,076 of record NC_074698.1, read on the forward strand.
TTTGGCAGGACTTGCAAACTATTACAGACTACAAAGGGAAGCACAGCCGCGAGCTGCCCAGTGACACGAGCCTACCAGACGAGCTAAATAACTTCTATGCTCGCTTCGAGGAAAGCAACACTGAGGCATGCATGAGAGCATCAGCTGTTCAGGACAACTGTGTGATCACGCTCTCCGTAGCTGACGTGAGTAAGACCTTTAAACAGGTCAACATTCACAAGGCTGCGGGGCCAGACGGATTACCAGGACGTGTGCTCCGGGCATGTGCTTACCAACTGGCAGATGTCTTCACTGACATTTTCAACATGTCCCTGATTGAGTCTGTAATACCAACATGTTTCAAGCAGACCACCATAGTCCCTGTGCCCAAGAACACTAAGGCAACCTGCCTAAATGACCATAGACACGTAGCCGTTCAAAAGGAACACCTACGTGAGAATGCTATTCATTGACTACAGCTCAGCGTTCAACACCAATGTATCCTCAAAGATCATCACTAAGCTAAGGATCCTGGGACTGAACACCTCCCTCTGCAACTGGATCCTGGACTTACTGATGGGCCGCCCCCAGGTGGTGAGGGTAGGTAGCAACACATCTGCCACGCTGATCCTCAACACTGGAGCCCCTCAGGGGTGCGTGCTCAGTCCCCTCCTGTACGCTCTGTTCACCCACGACTGCGTGGCCTGGCACGACTCCAATACCATCATTAAGTTTGCAGACGACACAACAGTGGTAGGCCTGATCAAAGACGAGACAGCCCATAGGGAGGAGGTCAGAGACTTGGCCGGGTGGTGTCAGAATAACAACCTATCCTTCAATGTAACCAAGACTAAGGAGATTATTGTGGACTACAGGAAAGGAGGACTGAGCATGCCCCCATTCTCATCAACGGGGCTGTAGTGGAGGAGGTTGAGAGCTTCAAGTCTCTTGGTCTCCACATCACCAACAAACTAGAATGGTCCACACACACCAAGACAGTCGTGAAGAGGGCACAACAAAGCCTATTCCCCCTCAGGAAACGAAAAAGATTTGGCATGGGTCCTCAGATCCTCAAAAGGTTCTACAGCTGCAACATCGAGATCATCCTGACTGGTTGCATCACTGCCTGGTACGGGAATTGCTCGGCCTCGGACCGCAAGGCACTTCAGAGGGTAATGAGTACTGCCCAGTACATCACTGGGGCTAAGCTGCCTGCCATCCAGGACCTCTACACCAGGTGGTGTCAGAGGAAGGCCCTAAAAATTGTCAAAGACCCCAGCCACCCCAGTCATAGACTGTTCTCTCTACTACCGCATGGCAAGCTGTACCGGAGTGCCAAGTCTAGGAACAAAAGGCTTCTCAACAGTTTTTACCCTCAAGCTATAAGACTCCTGAACAGGTAATCAAATGGCTACCCGGACTATTTGCATTGTGTGCCCACCCCTCTTTTACGCTGATGCTACTCTCTGTATATCATATATGCATAGTCACTTTAACCATACCTACATGTACATGCTACCTCAATCAGCCTGACTAACCGGTGCCCCCTCACATTGGCTACCCGGGCTATCTGCATTGTGTCCCGCCACCCATCACCCGCGAACCCCTCTTTTACGCTACTGCTACTCTCTGTTTATCATATATGCATCGTCACTTTAACCATACCTACATGTACATACTACCTCAATCAGCCCAACTAACCGGTGCCTGTATATAGCCTCGCAACTGTTGTTTTTCACTGTCTTTTTTACTGTTGTTATATTTCTGTTGTTTTTTTATTTCTTTACCTATCTATTGTTCACCTGATACCTTTTTTACTTAGAAATTGCACTGTTGGTTGGAGCCTGTAAGTAAACATTTCACTGTAAGGTTGTATTCGGCGCACGTGACAAATAAACTTTGATTTGATTTACAGTGGCTTGCGAAAGTATTGACCCCCTTGGTATTTTCCCTATTTTGTTGCCTTAAAACCTGGGATTAAAATATATTTTTTTGGGGGGGGTTGTATAACTTCCAGGATGACTCGGAGGCTCAAATTCTCTCCCTCCGTCGTTCCCGTAATCACCCATCGATTCGGATTGTCAAAGCGATGAGGGAATCGAGATCCGTAGGTAACTCCTGAGCAGCAAGCTCGTCCTTGACCTCCTCCGAGACGCCGTGCAGGAACATATCGAACAGCGCTTCCTGGTTCCAAGCACTCTCCGCTGCCAACGTGCGGAAATCCACCGCATAATCTGCCACACTGTGGGAGCCATGCCGAAGCTGAATTAACTTAAGGGCAGCCTCTCTCCCGGGAAACGGGGAATCAAAAACCGTCTTCACTTCTCCCACGAACCCCTCCAGACTAGCGCATATGGCCAGCTGTTGTTCCCATACAGCAGTAGCCCAGGTGAGAGCCCTCCCGGACAACAGCGTGATGAGGTAGGCTAACTTGGAGCGGTCCGAGGGGAAGGAAGAGGACTGAAGCTGGAAAATGAGGGCACACTGCGCTAGAGACCCCCGACAGGTGCTTGGCTCTTCATTAAAAGCGTTCCGGAGGTGGTCCCGAGAAGGTGGAGTGGCAGAATGAGACGGCGCTACTCCCAGCTGAGTTACTGAGGGGCTGTGGGGTTACCGCCGTAGTAGGCTGCCTCCCAGACAACCCGTGGAATTTCCCCAGCAACATGTCCAACGCCCTGTCATGGCGTTCAGACAGCATTTGGACTCCCTCCATAAGGCCACGAAGCAATTCCTCATGCCTATCGATGGTGGCTCCTTGGGAGGAGATGGCGTTGCGCAGCTGGCCCGGGGCTGCTGGGTCAGTCATGGCCAGTTCGTACAATCACGTTTGAAGGTAAGACCCAGGTGCAAACAATGTTGAAGTAACAAAAGTTTATTAATTCGAACACGAGCAGGAAAAGGTACAGGACGACAGGCAGGATCAGAGTCAGGTCAGGCAGAGGTTGGTAGTCCAGAGTAGCGGGGCAAAGGTACAGGATAGCAGACAGGGTCGGGGCCGGCAGAAAGGTCAAAACCGGGAAAACTAGAAAACAGGCACTATAGACAGGACAGGAGCAAGGGGGAAAATGCTGGTAGGTATGAATGAATAAAACAAACTGGCAATAGACAAACAGAGAACACAGGTATAAATACACAGGGGATACTAGGGTAGATAGGTGACACCTGAAGGGGGGGTAGAAACAAGCACAAAGACAGGTGAAAGATCAGGGTGTGACAGAAGCTGGTTGAGAAAATGCCAAGAGTGTGCAAAGCCGTCATCAAGGCAAAAGGTCGCTATTTGAAGAATCTCAAATATAAAATATATTTTGATTTGTTTAACACTTTTGGTTACGACATGATTCCATATGTGTTATTTCATAGTTTTGATGTCTTCACTACTATTTTTACAATGTAGAAAATAGTGAAAATGAAGAAAACCCTTGAATGAGTGGGTGTTCTAAAACTTTTTACCAGTAGTGTATATGAGAGAGAGAGCAAGGAACTTTTTGAAATACATTTTCCTTTATTATTTCCCCTAACCCTACCATCCCTCCCCTAATTGAAGTAAACTAATGGACAACAACACTTAGGCTTCTACTTCCAGCTTAGACAGTACATAATATATACATTTTATGGACACAATGTATTTTAAAATAGTCATATTTTGTTTGTTTTTAATCCTATCCTTCAGCTACCCTCATCCCCACCCATCTATCTCTGAAGACCATTCAGTTTGATTTCTATTTGCCATATATTTCAAACTGCTGTTTCACAAAAGTTCTGAACCTGTATACATTTTACCAACACAGTATATTTTACATGAGTTCTCTTGTTTTTAATTGAGATGATTGTAATGAGATTTCATACCTCCAGGGTCTGCTTTCGGACAAGGAACGAGTCCACAAAGCCTCTACACATCTGAGGGTTGAGAGTCTCCTTCAGCCCCCTCACCAGCTCCCTCATCTCCTTCTTGTTGTTCTCAATATTCTTCAACAACAGCTTCCTGCTTTTCAGCCAAGGGCCCAGCCAGGGGAACATGTTGTACAACTATCTCCCAATAAAAAAAGTAAAGCATGAATTAACCTCTATTATTCCAGTAGCATAGAACAAATTTGAACAATTATTTAATTTTCCTGGTTTAGTCAAGTGTGACCCGTTTGCCATTATTCTCTGAGTGAGAAACAAATTAAACATAATGTACCTGTATTGAAACGGAGCCAGCAATTCGGAGGTTGTCATTGGCTCGTTTTACAGTTGCTTTGAACTTGGGGTCAGAGTATTCAAACCTGCTGCCATATATAATGTTTGCGATTATGTTGGAGACAGCATAACTCAATGGCTGGGTTGTGTCGAATGCTTTACCTGTTACAAAAGGTCATCAGAAATTGAATTAGCAAACCTAAGGGGAAAAAATTATGCAACCTGTTTTTTGGTTTTCAAATCAGAACTACAAATTCTTACCCTTGTGATTTTCAAACACTTCAATCAGGTAGTGAATTTCCTCTAAGATTTTCTCTTCAATCACTTTCTTGCCCATCCCAAAGTCTCTAAGGTTCGCCAAGGCAAAGCGCCTCATCTCTTTCCATGATTCGCCATTGCCAAACAGAATACCTACCAGTATTGAAAAGTAATATTGTGCAGGTGTCAGGAATTAATCATGTAAGGAGAAAATAAAAATGTTGTCAAATATTTGGGCTGCTGTTACAGCACCAAATATGCTTGCTTGGCAGAATATTGTCTAGAATGCAACAGTTAATCGGATTACAAGTTTCACATATCCCACATTACCATGTCCATTGGTGAAGTCATAGGACACAGGAAGCATGCCCCTGTCCCCAAACTCCTCTGCATGGTTGACCAGCGCCTGCTTGACCGTCTTGTATCCTGCCAGGATGACCACTTTTGTGGGTCCAAAGTGAACCGTGAAAACAGACCCATATTTCTTGGACAGCTGTAGAACATAAAATAAGACTAAATGCATGGTTTATTAAAGGTCCCGGACAGTGAAAATCATGTGGTTCTTCAAATTGGATGATATTTGGATGTAACTAGTTCATAGTAGGTTGACCTGTAGTTGGTACATTGACAAAGTTGATCATAAAGTTACTGGTCCCTCCCCCCCATGTCAAACACTTGGATTCATGAGGCAGGCATTACTTCTGGCTTTATGCCATGTCACGTAAAGCCGGAGATGTTATACACCAATGGTAGAGTCTTATGATCTTAATTTAAATATGTAACACCTTAAAAGCATCATCACATGTACGCATCATACGGTTTTGTTTACAAACCGTAACATAGCTTAAGTGGAACTTACCAGAACTAAACTGGTAACTAACCCCTTTTCACCTACGTTGTGGCTTTTAGCTAGCAAGCTACTTACCAGAATTCCACATGTCAGTGTTCATTTAACTACACTGATTTCCAAATAATGAAGACATCCAACAGCATTGGCTGCACCGAAACTTATGATCATGTCACGCGAGTTCAGTGCACGTTTCAAGCGAAGTTGCTTTATCAATTGGGGAGAACATTCAATGGTCTTGTCAGGATGCTACTCCTGAAGACAGATGCTGTACCATCATTGACAGTGGATCTTTCAAGTGCTGTCCATAATGTAGTCTGATGCGGTTGCTGTAACTCTTGACTTGTGAACTGTATATTTTCTGTAACACACCTGATAGGGATGGAAGAACAAAAACCATATAGACTAAGCCCCCTGCATTGAGACTGAGAACTGCCAACATACAGCTGACATGAAGGAATGTTGTCCACAAAAGGAGCAGTCAGGAGTGCAACTTTGGTTTAAGTAGTGAGGGGGACACAACATTTAAAAAATGTCATTGAAAAGGGACAATGTGCACATAGGTTAGGTTACTATGGTGACCATAGGTTAGGTTACTATGGTGACCATAGGTTAGGCTACTATGGTGACCATAGGTTAGGCCACTATGGTGACCATAGGTTAGGCCACTATGGTGACCATAGGTTAGGCTACTATGGTGACCATAGGTTAGGTTACTATGGTGACCATAGGTTAGGTTACTATGGTGACCATAGGTTAGGTTACTATGGTGACCATGGGTTAGGCTACTATGGTGACCATGGGTTAGGTTACTATGGTGACCATGGGTTAGGCCACTATGGTGACCATGGGTTAGGCCACTATGGTGACCATAGGTTAGGTTACTATGGTGACCATAGGTTAGGCCACTATGGTGACCATAGGTTAGGCTACTATGGTGACCATAGGTTAGGTTACTATGGTGACCATAGTTTACGTTACTATGGTGACCATGGGTTAGGTTACTATGGTGACCATGGGTTAGGTTACTATGGTGACCATGGGTTAGGCTACTATGGTGACCATAGGTTAGGCTACTATGGTGACCATAGGTTAGGCTACTATGGTGACCACAGGTTAGGTTACTATGGTGACCACAGGTTAGGCTACTATGGTGACCACGGGTTAGGCTACTATGGTGACCACGGGTTAGGCTACTATGGTGACCATAGGCTAGGTTACTATGGTGACCATAGGCTAGGTTACTATGGTGACCATGGGTTAGGCTACTATGGTGACCATAGGTTAGGCTACTATGGTGACCATAGGTTAGGTTACTATGGTGACCATAGGTTAGGTTACTATGGTGACCATAGGTTAGGTTACTATGGTGACCATAGGTTAGGTTACTATGGTGACCATGGGTTAGGTTACTATGGTGACCATAGGTTAGGCTACTATGGTGACCATAGGTTAGGCTACTATGGTGACCATGGGTTAGGCCACTATGGTGACCATGGGTTAGGCCACTATGGTGACCATAGGTTAGGTTACTATGGTGACCATAGGTTAGGCCACTATGGTGACCACAGGTTAGGTTACTATGGTGACCACAGGTTAGGTTACTATGGTGACCATAGGTTAGGCTACTATGGTGACCATGGGTTAGGCTACTATGGTGACCATAGGTTAGGCTACTATGGTGACCATGGGTTAGGCCACTATGGTGACCATAGGTTAGGCTACTATGGTGACCATAGGTTAGGCTACTATGGTGACCATGGGTTAGGCTACTATGGTGACCATGGGTTAGGCTACTATGGTGACCATGGGTTAGGCTACTATGGTGACCATAGGTTAGGTTACTATGGTGACCATAGGTTAGGCTACTATGGTGACCATGGGTTAGGTTACTATGGTGACCATGGGTTAGGTTACTATGGTGACCATGGGTTAGGCTACTATGGTGACCATAGGTTAGGCTACTATGGTGACCATGGGTTAGGTTACTATGGTGACCATAGGTTAGGTTACTATGGTGACCATGGGTTAGGCTACTATGGTGACCATAGGTTAGGCTACTATGGTGACCATAGGTTAGGCTACTATGGTGACCATAGGTTAGGTTACTATGGTGACCATAGGTTAGGTTACTATGGTGACCATGGGTTAGGCTACTATGCTGAGCGAGCGTTGTGCCTTTTCATTTTCAATAAGTATCATTAGCCATTTGTCTCTGTCTGCAAATTGTTCTCCTGAAAAGGTGGACTGTAACCTATGGGACTATGCAAAACGTAGCAAGTGTCATTGTTGCTGCTTCAGTTCAGTAGCCATACCTGCGAGAACAGGTGCTTATGTGGTATCAATTATATAGAGTAGACTACAGCCAGTGATTGTCACACAAGTAAATGTAGGTCTCATGGTAATGGACCGTTAATTTACATAAACACATTTAGCATCTCCTGGCTTCCACACAGCCTATAAGTCACTGATGCAGACCTTTGGAACATCTACATTTGAAAAAGTCTAATAAATCCATGTAATATGGCCTACAACTTCACAATAAATCCATTAGACAGGTCTAAAGAAGCATGATATGAAGGAAATTTAGTCTTTTTCAGAAGAACAGAATAGCATACTCTGAGTTGTCCTTATGTTAGGCCCTGATTTGGCTATGCCATATGGCTGTGGGCTGCACTAGTTCATTTAGCAGACAAGATTAGCTTAGAATTCCAAGGCATTATTTTATAATATGTTATAGTATGAAGAATATAACTGAACAAAGCTGAATATAAATATTTTCTCCAAACGATTTGAGGTAGTGCACACACGTGGATATTCTGTGTTGAGCGGTTAACAAAGAAATAGGTACTCCTATATGCTTAATTTAGATGTTATTTAGTTGTTCGACAAAACGTTGGGCTATAGGTTTTGATGTTTAATACACTAAGGCTGCATGATGAGATTGATGATTTGAAAAAAGGCATGAGCTCTGCTTTGTGCACACTTCATTAGGCTCTCATTCACAATTTGACAAACACTTGATAATGCCTTGAATTTCACAGCAGCATCCCCTTTGTGGCCGTAATGCACCCTAAAAAATCCATGGCTTTGTTGTGCCCTTCTTACTTCTGCATGCTCTCCATCACATGATCGGGTCTTTCTCACAGGCTAGATGTTGGAAGAACTGTCCACATTTACTTTTCGTCAGCCAACAAGATGAGTAGGCCTAAGGAATGGCAAAAGTACTAGCCTATGTCAATCTACTCTCCCCCATAGTACAAAAGTCAACCGAGAAATAAATATTCCGGACAGTTGTGGTATGGAATAGATCCCAAATTAATACAACCACTAACATCAAACATTTTTTTTACACAATGTGGCTGACGCAACAGATCAGAACGTTTAGCTTAAAATGTTAAACCATTAGGCTATTTCATCACATGTAAGCACAGCAATGCTGTTCCTCCTTCACTCACACTGCCAAACATACCCTCGTAAAACTGCCTATTCTACCGATCCTCGACTTCGGCGATGTCATTTACAAAATAGCCTCCAACACTCTACTCAGCAAACTGGATGCAGGCCATCACAGTGCCATCCGTTTTGTCACCAAAGCCCCATATAGCACCCACCACTGCGACCTGTGTGCTCTCGTCGCTGGCCCTCGCTACATATTCGTCGCCAGACCCACTGGCTCCAGGTCATCTATAAGTCTTTGCTAGGTAAAGCTCCGCCTTATCTCAGCTCACTGGTCACCATAACAACACCCACCCGTAACACGCGCTCCAGCAGGTATATCTCACTGGTCATCCCCAAAGCCACACCCACTTTGGCCACCTTTCCTTCTAGTTCTCTGCTTCCAATGACTAGAACGAATTGCAAAAAATAAATAAAAAATTAAAATAATAATAATTATCGCTGAAGTTAGGGACTTATCTCCCTCACTAACTTTAAACATCAGCTATCTGAGCAGCTTACCGATCGCTGCAGCTGTACATAGCCCATCTGTAAATAGCCCACTAAACGACCTACCTCATCTCCACATTGTTTTAATATACTTTTTTGCACACCAGTAACTGTTCTACTTGCACATCATCTGCACATCTATCACTTCAGTGTTAATTTGCTAAATTGTAATTGCTTCGCTACTATGGCCTATTTATTGCCTTACCTCCTTACTCCATTTGCACAAACTGTATATAGATTTTTCTATTGTATTATTGACTGTACTTTTTTTATCCGATGTGTAACTGTTGTTTTCTTCTTTTTTTCGCACTGCTTTGCTTTATCTTGGCCAGGTCACAGTTGCAAATGAGAACCTGTTCTCAACTGGCCTACCTGGTTAAATAAAAAATGCGCACATGGCAGCAGGCTATAAGCGGAAATGTTCCATTAGCGGAACACAACATTATCAAAAGTGACCGCAAATGCGATTATGCATGTAATGCTTTTACAATAAATTAGCATTTCTTTTGAGAAAATGATCTTCCCCAAACTTACGCGCTGCTTATGTATGCCAGTTAGGCTCTACACCCATTGTAAAGAGGATTAATGTGCTTAAAATGTAAGAAGTTATTTGGCAACTTTAGTTGTGATACAAAACTTATCAAAACATATAGGCCTATGGGCTCAGCTACATGAGGTGTACAAATATGATTTGAAAAAGTCGCACAAAAGGCTGTTTCTTATGCTGGGCATCATTCACAAGTGATAATACATAACTCAGGCTAATATTGTCACCTATCAGACTATTCTTGATTTAATATTGTCTTTAGATATACTAGATAATATGTGAGAAATGTGTTTTGATTTAGAATGGACCATTATCATACACCTGTCTCCAAACAAGGGGCAGCAGAATAAATACATTTCATCTATGCACTTAGAGCGGATGGAGAGCGCTTTCCCATGACTCATTTTCCTGCCAGCCAGGTAGTCTGTACTCCTGTTGTAAAGATAAGCAATGTGCTTAATATTAGGGGGGGGGGGGGGTACACGGGCGGGAGGATGTGACTAAAGGGGGGAATGGGTGGGGGCCATCTTTATGTACATTTATTTTTTATCTGTAACCCTCTGAAAAATAAATAAACTCAATAAAAAGTTGTTCACAAAAAACCCATTACAGGCTACATAGATTAGCTCCTGGATCTCCTCAACGAGGTCACCCTTGATCCAGCGTATGTGGGGAAGTAGTGCGAGCTGTCCATCCCAGGAACCCTATCTGCCCAGTGTGAGAGGCCTGACAAGTAGGAGGCCATAGCTGGATTTGTCTCCCTGCTCTTATGCATGCGGAGTGCCTGGATACAGCCGTTAGCCGTGGTATATTGGCCATATACCACAAACCCCCGGGGTGCCTTATATAAACTGGTTACCAATGTAATTAGAACAGTAAAAAGTAATTGTCATACCCGTGGTGCATGGTCTGATATTCCACAGCTTTCAGCCAAATCAGCAGTCAATGCTCGATCCAGGTTAAGAATTGGAAATAAATCCCCTTTGCGCATGTGCATAACTATGGATAAATCTGACAGGAGAGTTTGAGTGATGAAAATTGGCCAGAGGATCTTGAAATCTCTAAGCAAGAAATACTTGGATTAACATGAAAAAATAATGTTAGGCTGTTTTCTGGCCATTGTTCTGTTACTATGTGCCAAATGTTAAGACTACAAACCGTTCAACGGCCCATTTGCGAGATTGACTTGTCATTTCAGTAGGCATAGGCTACAGACTAAAATCTAGGTTTATGGTTGTAATTCAATTCTGCCATGGTTTGCTTAGATAAAGGCAGGTAGCCTATGATGGGCCTACATCTCATTTCCGATAGTCTACAGTAGCCTAGACAAGATGCAGTGTCAAGTGTGCTCCCTCTCTGGCCTCTAGGTCATCAGGCTGCTCATTATCCCTCACACCTGTCACCATCGTCACACGCCCACGGGCAATTTTTCTATGAATTGGTTTTCCATGACCAGATAGGCTTCACAAGTGGCACAGATTGATTTGTAATGACTCCAGTGATATCATCATTTCCACATATTTATTGTATCAAAATGGTTGCCTATAATGGCATATACATGAATAGGCTACTTGATGGCCAACAGAGGCAAATGTATCATTCTCCATATTTAATGTCAGTTTCATTGAGGATTTCCATTAAAAAGAACCACACGAGGGAGTTCCAAAACTTCCATTTAATTTCCACTTGGGCAGCCGAGACCCAAGAACTGAGCATGCATAAAGCACTTCACTTGATATCGTTTTCTCTAAGCAGTCAACATTAGAATGCAGTTTAAACCCCCTCCGAGTCATTTCCCAGCGCTTCGTCTCCATTATTTATTGATGCATCCAGGCTGTATCACAACCAGCTGTGATTGGGAATCCCAAAGGGCAGCGCACAATTGGTCCAATGTCGTCCGGGTTTGTCCAGTGCAGGCCGTCATTGTAAATAAGAATGTGTTCTTAAATACTGGTAGGTATTCAACTGACTTGCCTAGTTAAAAACGTATTAACACGTTTTATGGAAAAAGGGTTGGAAATACAGTGGGGCAAAAAAGTATTTATTCAGCCACCAATTGTGCAAGTTCTCCCACTTAAAAAGCTGAGAGGCCTGTAATTTTCATCATAGGTACACTTCAACTATGACAGACAAAATGAGAATTTTTTTTCTCCAGAAAATCACATTCAGCCAGTCTCCAGATCTCAACCAGATAGAAAATCTTCGGAGGGAGTTGAAAGTCTGTGTTGCCCAGCAACAGCCCCAAAACATCACTGCTCTAGAGGAGATCTGCATGGAGTAATGGGCCAAATTACCAGCAACAGTGTGTGAAAACCTTGTGAAGACTTACAGAAAACGTTAGACCTCTGTTATATACCCTTTGTTGGCAATGACAAAGTATTGAGATAAACTTTTGTTATTGACCAAATACTTATTTTCCACCATAATTTGCAAATAAATTAATTAAAAATCCTACAATGTGATTTTATGGATTTTTTTTCTCATTTTGTCTGTCATAGTTGAAGTGTACCTATGATGAAAATTACAGGCCTCTCTCATCTTTTGAAGTGGGAGATCTTGCACAATTGGTGGCTGACTAAATACTTTTTTGCCCCACTGTAGGTGTCTCCATAATGACTATTTAAATAGCCTACCTACAACTGGTAAAAAGTTGTCACAATGTGCACTGATCTCTTATCTCTCGCTCGGACAATAACTGCAGTGCTCTCTCAACACCCCTCTGGCCTTCCCTATGGGGCGGGAGGGGGGGTGATAAGTGACAGAATTAAGTGTGGCTGTGTGGTGACAGACAAAATATTTGTTTTACAAGCGGCAGATGGGATTTTCCAGAGTGCCTGCCCCAGATACTTTCATTAGAGACAATGTTTGTTTTTTCGCATTGTTGGTAATTTTGTACATAATGTTCCTGCTACCGTTTCTTTATGACCGAAAGGAGCTTCAGTATATCAGAACAGCAATTACTCACCTTGAACTGGACACAGATTTTAGTGAAGAGAACATGACAACACCTTTTCCCTCTCAGGATACTGAAAATATTTGACATGGGTACCCAGCTCCACAAAAGGTTCTTCAGCTGAACTGCAGATTGTCCCTTTAACTAAGCTCTCAAAGTATCTAGAAGCTATTCAAAATAAATTAACCAAACACAGACTATGGAGATAAGTGTGTTACTTTAGAAAATGCAGGTGTTATGAAAAGCCCTGTGAAGTAAACAATGCATGAAATGTAAATATAAAAACTTGAACTAAAGGTTGTTGGAAGCAGTTCTGTAACAAATAAAGTATAATTCTATGTTGACATATCTCCTGAAGTGATATCCTTGCAATATAAGTTGGATTGAAGTATGTGTGAGCTATTTGGGTGAGTTGTTTGGTCTGTGACAAGAAAACTATTAAGATTGTGTTTTTACCCCTCACAAAAACTATCCCTTTAAGCATTTATGACCGATACGATTTTCAAGCAAAATGCCTCTATGTGAGTGAATGCACGTTGGTCATCATTTCACCTGTATTATTTGATAACATTCTGCAATTAAAAAAACTGAAATGGAACATTAATGGAGAACATTCTCTGAAAACATTCATAAACTCAGAGCGAGTGTGGTAAGTAGGGCCACATCAAAATAAAAAACTTTTAGAGGGCTCCTGTGTTGACAAAAACTATTGCTAACTGGTTGAAACACTATATTGCTTTGACAATACATGCCTATTGAAACTAACTGGAAATGTTAAACCTGCTAAAGTAAACATTTTGAAAATATTTACTCAGGTAAAACAATGTCACAGATCATATCAACAACCATAACATAGTTTAATCTCAGGACTTGCTCTCACCTTACAGAGGGTGCGGTAGGGCCTCTTGAGATCCAGCTGGAGCATGTTACCAAGCAGGGGCAGAGGCCTGGGTCCTGGAGGCGCCTTCCCCTGTTCCTCAGAGTTGGAACCGGAGAAGAGGCGGTAAAGGGCCAGCAGAAACAGCAGAGCCCCCAGCAGTGTCACCGTACTTGATGTCTGGAGAAGACCTTCTATAAGAGACATCTTCAAACAGCTCTTATACCTACACAGGGTTAAAAATAGTGACTACTTTCTGTTCATTGATCTGCCTGCCAATGGAGGCTCACCTTTTATAGAGCATGGAACAGCCTCAGGGGAGGGGCTAAACATTCTGAAAAAAATGTCTCTTATCTATGCGAAGGTTACTACCGGTCATCATCCTATGAGGATGTATCATATTAGACCTTGATCACCACTAGATACAATTGAAGGCAAGTGTAAAAATAAACATTTACAGACCTTTGAGGTTTGACTGTGTTAAAGACTATCTTTTGAATGTCATTTAGCAACTATTAGATACATATTTCCAATCTTTTTTCTCAAATGCAGACATTTTGGGGACTTTCACATTTGATACTTTAGTGGGGTGTATAAATATAAATGACGTGGAAACAACGTTGATTCAACCAGTGTGTGTGACCAGTGGATTGATAGATCACTGTGCCGAGGTACAGTCTTGGCCAAAAGTTTTGAGAATGACACAAATATTAAATTTTATAAAGTCTGCTGCCTCAGTTTGTATGATGGCAATTTGCATATACTCCAGAATGTTATGAAGAGTGATCAGATTAATTGCAATTAATTGCAAAGTTCCTCTTTGCCATGCACATGAACTGAATCCCCAAATAACATTTCCACTGCATTTCAGCCCTGCCACAAAAGGACCAGCTGACATCATGTCAGTGATTCTCTCGTTAATACAGGTGTGAGTGTTGACAAGGACAAGGCTGGAGATAACTCTGTCATGCTGATTGAGTTCGAATAACAGACTGAAAGCTTTAAAAGGATGGTGATGCTTGGATTCATTGTTCTTCCTCTGTCAAACATGGTTACCTGCAAGGAAACATGTGCCATCAACATTGGTTTGCACAAAAAGGGCTTCACAGGCAAAGATATTGCTGCCAGTAAGATTGCACCTAAATCAACCATTTATCGGATGATCAAGAACTTCAAGGAGAGCGGTTCAATTGTTGTGAAGAAGGCTTCAGGTCACCCAAGAAAGTCCAGCAAGCGCCAGGACCATCTCCTAAAGTTGATTCAGTGGCGGGATCGGGGCACCACCAGTACAGAGCTTGCTCAGAATGGCAGCAGGCCGGTGTGAGTGCATCTGCATGCACAGTGAGGCGAAGACTTTTGGAGGATGGCTTGGTGTCAAGAAGGACAGCAAAGAAGCAACTTCGCTCCAGGAAAAACATCAGGGACAGACTGATATTCTGCAAAAGGTACAGGGATTGGACTGCTGAGGACTGGGGTAAAGTCATTTTCTATGAGGAATCCCCTTTCCAACTGTTTGGTGCATCCGGAAAAAGCTTGTCCGGAGAAGACAAGGTGAGCGCTACCATCAGTCCTGAGTCATGCCAACAGTAAAGCATCCTGAAACCATTCATGTGTGGGGTTGCTTCTCAGCCAAGGGAACGGGCTCACTCACAATTTTGCCTAAGAACACAGCCATGAATAAAGAATGGTACCAACAAATCCTCCGAGAGCAACTTCTCACAACCATCCAGGAACAGTTTGGTGACGAACAATGCCTTTTCCAGCATGATGGAGCACCTTGCCATAAGGCAATCGGGGAACAAAACATCGATATTTTGGGTCCATGGCCAGGAAACTCCCCAGACCTTAATCCCATTGAGAACTTGTGGTCAATCCTCAAGAGACATGTGGACAAACAGAAACCCACAAATTCTGACAAACTCCAAGCATTGATTATGCAAGAATGGGCTGCCATCAGTCAGGATGTGGCCCAGAAGTTAATTGACAGCATGCCAGGGCAGATTGCAGAGGTCTTGAAAAAGAAGGGTCAACACTGTAAATATTGGCTCTTTGCATCAACTTCATTTAATTGTCAATAAAAGCCTTTGCCACTTATGAAATGCTTGTATTTCAGCATTCCATAGTAACATCTGACAAAAATATCTAAAGACACTGAAGCAGCAAACTTTGTGGAAATTAATATTTGTCTCATTCTCAAAACTTTTGGCCACGACTGTATGGCAAGAACTGTGGGGATTTATATCAATCTTTACCCTGTATATGGGGGTACTTGGCCATTAGCAGCAGACCCCAGTGCAGGGTTGTCCCGATGGTGTCGGTACCAGCACCAAACAGGTTAGCAACACTAAATACCAGGTTGTCGTCATGGTAGAAAGAATCCATATTGCCAGATTCCTAACAGAAACAGACCCACAGATGACATGAGTTATGTACAACAGTTACTTAAGGAGCTGTTGTAAGTTATTCACAGATAATCAACACATTCTATTAAAGCAGCTAGAAGTGTTTTAGAGTCTGTGAGTTTACATGAAATTCTGCTGATAAGGAGAACTGTAATTCTATCCTCCCTCAGCTGGCATTCAGTCATATGTATACTGGGCACACACTGGATGAATCTACGTTGTTTCTACTTAATTGCAATGAAATTAGATTGAACCAATGACGAATACACGTTGAATTGACATCTGTGCACATTGGTATGTTAGTGGTGGACAACTGAAATTAATTGTGTTTTGCTGCAGTATCCAAGTGCACCACATGGTGGCATAATAAGAAATATAAACTGGGTTCAAATCAAGTCAAATTTTATTGGTCACATACACATGGTTAGCAGATGTCAATGCGAGTGTAGCAAAATGCTTGTGCTTCTAGTTCCGACAATGCAGTAATAACCAACGAGTAATCTAACCTAACAATTTAACAACAACTACCTTATACACACAAGTGTAAAGGAATGAATAAGATTATGTACATAAAAATATATGGATGAGCGATGGCCGAACGGCATAGGCAAGATGCAGTAGATGGTATAGAATACAGTATATACATATGAGATGAGTAATGTAGGGTATGTAAACATTATAAAGTGCCATTGTTTAATGCTAGTGATACATTTATTACATCCAATTTTAAATTATTAAAGTGGCTAGAGATGAGTCAGTATGTTGGCAGCAGCCACTCAATGTTAGTGATGGCTGTTTAACAGTCTGATGGCCTTGAGATAGAAGCTGTTTTCAGTCTCTCGGTCCCAGCTTTGATGCACCTGTACTGACCTCGCCTTCTGGATGATAGCGGGGTGAACAGGCAGTGGCTCGGGTGGTTGTTGTCCTTGATGATCTTTTTGGCCTTCCTGTGACATCGGGTGGTGTAGGTGTCCTGGAGGGCAGGTAGTTTTCCCCCGGTGATGCGTTGTGCAGACCTCAATGTTCATCTCGATTGTGCATCTGTAAAAGTTTGAGTGTTTTTGGTGACAAGCCGAATTTCTTCAGCCTCCTGAGGTGGAAGAGGCGCTGCTGCGCCTTCTTCACCACGCTGTCTGTGTGGGTGGACCATTTCAGTTTGTCCGTGACGTGTACGCCGAGGAACTTAGAACTTTCCACCTTCTCCACTACTGTCCTGTCAATGTGGATAGGGGGCTGCTCCCTCTGCTGTTTCCTGAAGTCCACGATCATCTCCTTTGTTTTGTTGGCATTGCGTGTGAGGTTATTTTCCTGACACCGCACTCCGAGGGCCCTCACCTCCTCCCTGTAGGCTGTCTCGTCGTTGTTGGTAATCAAGCCTACCACTGTCTGCAAACTTGATGATTGAGTTGGAGGCGTGCATGGCCACGCAGTCATGGGTGAACAGGGAGTACAGGAGAGGGCTGAGAACGCAACCTTGTGGGGCCCCAGTGTTGAGGATCAGCAGGGTGGAGATGTTGTTTCCTACCCTCACCACCTAGGGGCGGCCCGTCAGGAAGTCCAGGACCCAGTTGCACAGGGCGGGGTCGAGACCCAGGGTCTCGAGCTTGATGATGAGCTTGGAGGGTACTATGGTGTTAAATGCTGAGCTGTAGTCGATGAACCGCATTCTCACATAGATATTCCTCTTGTCCAGATGAGTTAGGGCAGTGTGCAGTGTGATTGCGATTGCATCGTCTGTGGACCTATTGGTGCGGTAAGCAAATTGGAGTGGGTCTAGGGTGTCAGGTAGGGTGGAGGTGATATGGTCCTTGACTAGTCTCTCAAAGCACTTCACTGGCTGCAGTAAAGGAGAGCCCACAGGTTTTGGTAGCGGGCTGTGTCGGTGGCACTGTATTGTCCTCAAAGCGAGAAAATAAGTTCTTTAGTTTGTCTGGGAGCAAGACATTGTGGTCTGCGACGGGGCTGGTTTTCTTTTCTTTTTTTGGATCCTGGATGCTGATTGGCCGGTATGATGCAAAATTACTAGTTTACCGTTCTAATTATGTTGGTTAACAGTTTATAGTACCAACAAGGCACCTCTGGGTTTGTGGTATATTGCCAATATACCACAGCTAAGGGCTGTATCCAGGCACTGCGCCTAAGAACAGCCCTTAGCTGTGGTAAATTGGACATATACCACACCCCCTCGGACCTTATCGATTAATACGATTCTGTAGTTACACTGAGCAATATTAATGCAACAAGTTATTAAATATGCATGAGATGCAGATTCTGGTCAGTGTATTCAAACCTGCTGTCATAGACAATGGGCGAGATTAAGTTGGAGACAGCATAAATCACAGGCTGTGTGGTGTCAACTGCCTTACCTGTAATAGACAAAACATCTAATCAATTACTAAATAAGCTTTCCAGAACCGAAACGATCACTGAACAAGCCTAACTAATTAATCTATTTACTAATAATATGGTTAAAAATAACCAGGCAATTAGGGATACACATCACTTAAATATATTATGTTAATTCTACTACTACAGTGTAGAAATACTGGTATTGCTCTTACCCTCAGGTTTCTCCTACACTTCAATCAGGTAGTGAATTTCCTCTAAGATTTTCTCCTTGCTAAGTTTCTTGCCCATCCCAAAGTCTCTAAGGTTTGTCAAGGCAAAGAGCCTGTCAGATTCTCCCTAGGAGATGTGGGTTTGGAGTCAGGCGCAGGAGAGTAAGAATTCCAGAAGGGCGTTTTATTACAAGTCCATCAACAGAACAGGCACAGGACCACAACAGCAGCCACTAAGAAACAGGAACGTAGTCCAGTCAAACACGGAGGAACACACTCCTCTGACTAAACTAACGTGCAGGAAAACAGTCCCGTGAAAACACCTGTGACACCCAAACCAACGACAGGTACACAAACAATCCCGCACAAAACCTAGCGGGTAGGGCGAGATTAAATACCCCACTGATTAGCCTAAACTAGACACAGGTGAACACAAGACAGACAAAACCAAACGAAAAAGAAAAGGGATCGGTGGCAGCTAGTAGACCCGGCGACGACGACCGCTGAGCGCCGCCCGAACAGGGAGAGGAGCCACCTTCGGTGGAAGTTGTAACAGAGTCTCTTCTCTTTCTATGAGTCTCCATTGGCAAACATAATTGGCAAACATCCCTGTAAAGAAGGTCGTTTGTTTCCATGATAATTCAAAGTGAAAAAAAAACAAAAAAACATATAATTTGCCATTTCATAATTGACTCATTCATAATAATTATCATATACCAAGAAAATGAATAATCTGCCAAATGATCTATGCATCCTTTCTGGGCATGACCATCTGTAAATGCCAATTAAGCATAGACATTTATATTATTTGCAGAGGATTAGTATAAGAACCTTTGATGGATTTGCTTTCAATGAGAATAACATATCTATAACTCACATTTCTATGTGAATTTGGTCAGGTCGCCCAAAAACGTACCTATTGCAGCTTTAAAGTAACTCTCCAGTGAAAATCCCACTTTTAAAAGTTAATATTCTGTTAACTTATACCCACATAATGTTGTTAACTCCTCCTTGTGGCCTAACATAAAAATGACAAAAAGTAGTTGACTCGCATTAATATTTTGGTATACGCCCACACAATTTTGTTGTGATACGCCCACAACATTCCAACACAGAAAAGCTTATTTTTAACATGCTTAATTACATTTGTTTTGGAATGGAAAATATGTAACTCATATTGTAACTAATTATCGGTCATATTTCATAAATATCTGGAAACACTGGACAATTACTTTTAGGTGATTTGGACATAAAACGCAAAACAAGCTAATATATGGGGACATTGACTTGTATTGGATTAGCTGTCTACAAGTGGCCAGGTAAACAAAACTAAAGCATGGATTTCTGTCTTAGCTTGTCCATAGACTGCATACAGGGTAAGGAAACCCAATAGGTGATTTTGTAATTTTGGTGAACTATCTCTTTAAGAATGTGACAAAGCCAGAATAAGTCAAATATCATTACCATGTCCTTGGTTTAGTTCATTGAGCACAGGAGTGATGTCTTTGTCCCCAAAGTCCTCTGCCTGATTGACCAGCGCCTGCTTAACCATCTTGTATCCTACCAAAACAATCATTTTCTTGGGTCTAAAGTGAATCGTAAAGATGGAGCCATATTTCTTGGAGAGCTGGACAGATAAAGCATACATAAAGTACACAGTTATGCCTCGTAGTCATATACTGTATGAATAAGCACAAAATAGGACCACACATATGGCTTGTTAAACAGGGGTTTACAGTTGAGGTCAGACCTGGCTTCAAATACTATTCACTGTATTTTAAAGACTTTAAAAAACATTTCAAAATATGTATTTAGACAAATCTTCTTACACTATGTATTTGAACCCAGGTCTGTTTTGTTACCAAGATCCCTGAATGAATATTCCTAGGGTGCATCTCAATATTCTAAAGTGGCCTCATCGCTTACGTTGCAACGCTTTGGTCACTGTCACAAAGTATTTTGGCTACTTGGACAGGACATATCTATTGAAATACATTACAGAACAGAACATTAAACAACATTCACCAGCTAAAAGCATGTACAATGTGCGGAAGTCCGTTCTATCAGTTTGCTTAATGTACTTTTCAAACCTGTTGAAATGGCAAGAAAACTATATGTGAGATAAAACAGATAACATCTCACAGATCAAATCAACAACCTCAACTTAGTTCTCTGAAAGCAACGGAAGACGTCATCTTACCTCGCAGAGAGAGTGATAGAGCTTCTTGAAATCCAGCTGGAGCATGTTACCGAGCAGAGGCAGAGGCCTGGGTCCTGGAGGCTCCTTCCCCTGTTCCTCAGAGTTGGAACCAGAGGAGCGGAGGTAGAGGACCAGCAGAAACACCACAGCCCCCAGCAGTGTCACCGTGCTGGGAGCCTGGAGGAGAAGTCCTACCATAAGAGCCATGGATCTCCACAAGCAGTGCTGTAAGATCAGACAGTGATGTGGTACTGGGAAAAGTGAGTGCCCAACACAACGACTGGCTTACATACAGTTGAAGTCGGAAGTTTACATACACTTTTAGGTTATAGTCATTAAAATTCGTTTTTCAACCCCTCCAAAACTGTTTTGTTAACAAACTATAGTTTTGGCAAGTTGCATCTGAGCTCCTAGAGTGTGCGGCTCTCCTTTATTTTAAAGTTTTCCACTCTGCTAACCAGCACCTGGCCTAATAAGTGTGTGTTTATTTTTCTTCTAAGTCAGTTAGGACATCTATTTTGTGTATGACAAGTAATTTTTCCAACAATTGTTTACAGACAGATTATTTCACTTAAAACTCACTGTATCACAATTCCAGTTTACATACACTAAGGTATATGTGCCTTTAAACAGCTTGGAACGTTCCAGAAAATGATGTCATGGCTTTAGAAGATTCTGATAGGCTAATTGACATCATTTGAGTCAATTGGAGGTGTACCTGCGGATGTATTTCAAGGCCTACCTTCAAACTCCAGTGCCTCTTTGCTTGACATCATGGGAAAATCAAAAGAAATCAGCCAAGACATCAGAAAGAAAATTGCAGACCTCCACAAGCTTGATTCCTCCACAAGTCAGCAATTTCCAAACACCTGAAGGTACCACGTTCATCTGTACAAACAATAGTACGCAAGTATAAACACCATGGGACCACGCAGCCGTCATACTGCTCAGGAAGGAGACGCGTTCTGTCTCCTAGAGATGAATGTACTTTGGTGCACCAAGTGCAAATCAATCCCAGAACAACAGCAAAGGACCTTGAAGATGCTGGAGGAAACAGGTACAAAAGTATCTATATCCACAGTAAAACGAGTCCTATATCAACATAACCTGAAAGGACGCTCAGCAAGGAAGAAGCCACTGCCCCAAAACCGCCATAAACCAGACTATGGTTTGCAACTGCACATGGGGACAAATATCGCACTTTTTGGAGAAATGTCCTCTGGTCTGATGAAACAAAAATAGAACTGTTTGGCCATAATGACCATCGTTATGTTTGGAGGAAAAAGGGAGAAGAGGCTTGCAAGCCGAAGAACACCATCCCAAACGTGAAGCGCGGGGGTGGCAGAATCATGTTGTGGGGTGCTTTGCTGCAGGAGCTTCTGGTGCACTTCACAAAATAGATGGCATCATGAGGCAGAAAAATTATGTGAATATATTGAAGCAACATCAAGACATCAGTCAGGAAGTTAAAGCTTGGTCACAAATGGGTCTTCCAAATGGACAATGACCTCAAGCATACTTTCAAAGTTGTGGCAAAATGGCTTAAGGACAACAAAGTCAAGGTATTGGAGTGGCTATCAAAAAGCCATGACCTTATTCCTATAGAACATTTGTGGGCAGAACTGAAAAAGTGTGTGTGAGCAAGGAGGCCTTACAACCCTGACTCAGTTACACCAGTTCTGTCAGGAGGAATGGGCCAAAATTCACCCAACTTATTGTGGGAATCTTGTGGAAAGCTACCCGAAACGTTTGACCCATGTTAAACAATTTAATGGCAATGCCTCCAAATACTAATTGAGTGTATGTAAACTTCTGACCCACTGGGAATGTGATGAAAGAAATAAAAGCTGAAATAAATAATTCTCTCTACTATTATTCTGACATTTCACGTTCTTAAAATAAAGTGGTGATCCTAACTGAGCTAAGACAGGGAATTTTTACTAGGATTAAACGTCAGGAATTGTGAAACTGAGTTTCAATGTATTTGGCTTATGTATGTAAACTTCCGACTTTAACTGTATATATGCTCAAAAAAATAAAGGGAACACTAAAATAACACATCCTAGATCTGAATGAATGAACTATTCTTATTAAATACTTTTTTCTTTACATAGTTGAATGTGCTGACAACAAAATCACACAAAAATGATCAATGGAAATCAAATGTATCAACCCATGGAGGTCTGGATTTGGAGTCACACTCAAAATTAAAGTGGAAAACCACACTACAGGCTGATCCAACTTTGATGTAATGTCCTTAAAACAAGTCAAAATGAGGCTCAGTAGTGTGTGGCCTTCACGTGCCTGTATGACCTCCCTACAACGCATGGGCATGCTCCTGATGAGGTGGCGGATGGTCTCCTGAGGGATCTCCTCCCAGATCTGGACTAAAGCATCCGCCAACTCCTGGACAGTTTGTGGTGCAACGTGGCAGTGGTGGATGGAGCGAGACATGATGTCTCAGATGTGCTCAATTGGATTCAGGTCTGGGGAACGGGCGGGCCAGTCCATAGCATCAATGCCTTCCTCTTGCAGGAACCGCTGACACACTCCAGCCACATGAGGTCTAGCATTGTCTTGCATTAGGAGGAATCCAGGGCCAACCGCACCAGCATATGGTCTCACAAGGGGTCTGAGGATCTCATCTCGGTACCTAATGGCAGTCAGGCTACCTCTGGCGAGCACATGGAGGGCTGTGCGGCCACCCAAAGAAATGCCACCCCACACCATGACTGACCCACCGTCAAACCGGTCATGCTGGAGGATGTTGCAGGCAGCAGAACGTTCTCCACGGCGTCTCCAGACTCTGTCACGTCTGTCACATGTGCTCAGTGTGAACCTGCTTCATCTGTGAAGAGCACAGGGCGCCAGTGGCGAATTTGCCAATCTTGGTGTTCTCTGGCAAATGCCAAACGTCCTGCACGGTGTTGGGCTGCAAGCACAACCCCCACCTGTGGACGTCGGGCCCTCATACCACCCTCATGGAGTCTGTTTCTGACCGTTTGAGCAGACACATGCACATTTGTGGCCTGCTGGAGGTCATTTTGCAGGGCTCTGGCAGTGCTCCTCCTGCTCCTTCTTGCACAAAGGCGGAGGTAGCAGTCCTGCTGCTGGGTTGTTGCCCTCCTACGGCCTCCTCCACGTCTCCTGATGTACTGGCCTGTCTCCTGGTAGCGCCTCCATGCTCTGGACACTACGCTGACAGACACAGCAAACCTTCTTGCCATAGCTCGCATTGATGTGTCATCCTGGATGAGCTGCACTACCTGAGCCACTTGGGTGGGTTGTAGACTCTGTCTCATGCTACCACTAGAGTGAAAGCACCGCCAGCATTAAAAAGTGACCAAAACATCAGCCAGGAAGCATAGGAACTGAGAAGTGGTCTGTGGTCACCACCTGCAGAAAAACTCCTTTATTGGGGGTGTCTTGCTAATTGCCTATAATTTCCACCTTTTGTCTATTCCATTTACACAACAGCATGTGAAATTTATTGTCAATCAGTGTTGCTTCCTAAGTGGACAGTTTGATTTCACAGAAGTGTGATTGACTTGGAGTTACATTGTGTTGTTTAAGTGTTCCCTTTATTTTTTTGAGCAGTGTATATGACTAGCATGCATACTTCTTAGTTCTAGCTAGCAAATATGGTTAACACTAACTAGCTATCTAGCGCCAACAGGAGTGGAAATTTGGCTGCCTACTTTCCCTCCGTGAGCGGTTCTAGTTATGAAAGGACACTTAAAACAAAGACTGCATTTACACAGGCAGCCCAATTCTGATTTTTTCCCACTATTTGGCAAAAGACCAGAATTGGGCTGCCTGTGTAAACGCAGCCAAAAAGTCTTGCTTGAAGTAAAGTTGTTTACAAACTGTTCTCTAGCTGTCTGGTGGCTAGTTTAATCTTCTCCTTGTCCATTGACGTTAGCTAGTGGTTAGTATGAGCTACTAATTACTATTTACATATAATACATTTGGGTAAATTTGGGCACAAAAATCCAATATAGCACCTTAAAGCTTTCTTTTCCTATTTAAACGGGCCAACCAAATGTATATAACACTAACCGTGTCAGTTATTGATAACCGCTAACGTTAGATGATTGACTCTGCTAAGCTTGGATACACCTCAAAGAAAAATAAGACGTAGGCTTCCGATTAGCCTTTGACTATTTGGTTAGTAATGTCAGACGGCTTCATATGTATTGCTAATCAATAATACACTTCATGATTCTGCTTGACATCGGCAGTAATTCTGCACATTTTTGTTAAATCCCAAAATCCTGGAGTCACTGTCATTCACCAAAATAAATTACATTGAACCAACGTGCAATAGATGTTGAATTGCTGTCTGTGCTCAGTGGTGTTGGTGTTTCATTTACTGGAGAGTGAGACCAAATCATGGACACTGGACAGAGTGGATTTCAGTTGTAGCAAAAGGCAGTTTATTAAAGTCAAAGATATCTTGCCTTGCAGTTTAACGTGACACGGACCTTGTCATATGGCTGGGAAAGAGTCAGCTGAAAAGGATCTCTAAACAAAGATCACAGCAGTTTTTATACATTGAACAATGTAGGTAGTGTCTCTTCGGGTTGATCTTCTGACTGGTCCTGAAGAGTTGGAGGCGGGTCTGCTCTGGCCATAGCAGTAGCCCCATTGGTGCACAGCATGAGTCCTCTGCTCTTGGCACCCGACCAGTAGAGAGGGAGTGAGGTGTGTGTGTTCGTGCGAGATGAAATGTTTGTGTGTGTCTAGGAGTCATGTGATAAGAGGAAACAGTAACTTGCAGTTACTGTCTTGGGGCTAGGGGGTTTCCTAATTGGAGGGATGTGAGCAATTACTTAAGTCAGGAACTGTTTTGTGCGGTCTGCAGTTGTGTAACAATGGGTATCCTGTTCAGGGCATCAGCAGTTTTGTATTTTAGTCATGGGGTATGTTGAGCAAGCTTTTAATCCTTTGGTCACAAACAGGCTCTAAAGGTTAACTAGTCTGACCGTTGAGTTAGCTAACCCAATGGTACTGTATGCACAAGCTATATGTATGTTCATATATATATGTAGATGTGGTTATGTATCTATGCATAAGCTAGATATATATTTATTATATATAAGTGGGAAGCTATCACTATGGAGAACATTCACTATAAGATTTCATAAACTGTTAAAGGCTTAAAGTGGAATTGACAGCATTTAGCAACATTAAATATTTGTATCATCTGTTCATATACACCCACAGGAAGAATGACACTTTTTTAATATTCTGACAAGCGAGTACTTAGATATAAATGTATACAATGTTTGGGAATGACGTATAGTAAGGCATTTGTGAAAATTATATAGCAATAGAGTCGGAAAGCGGCCGTGCATTTGGACAATGAATAGACACTGCATTAAATAAAACCATCTGTCTTGTCCAGGACCGGATTCTACACAGACCGGTGCGCCTTAGCCAATCAGAGTAGGCCTATATGCAAATAAGCCAGTTGCCACAAGGCCAGTGTTGCCAACTTAGCGACTTTGTGGCTATATTTAGCGAGTATTTAGAACCCTCTAGCGACAAATATTCAAAAAAGCGACTAGCGACAAATCTAGCAACTTTTTCAGGTGTTATTGGAGACTCTGACATGCTGACCACACCGGACACAGAGCGTGTGCGAGCGTTGCAAAATAAATGTAGAAACCCATGTTATTCCATTATTGCACCCACACTGCTTGCGCGTGCCAACGAGCGTCTGCGACACCAAGGGCTAAAATAGATGTCGTTCCTATTTCAGACGCAGATCGCGCTGCAAGTCCTGCCTCTCCCATCTCATTGGTTTATAGAAGCAGGTACCCACGTGCCATCTCCTCATTGGTTATACCCACGTGGGTGATAGAAAGGCGAACTGTTTTGCCGGTAGTCGTGGTAATACAATGAAAGTTTAGATGCGATCACCATATCATTTAAATGATGAAAAAGCCTGGAAGGAGGAGAGAT
Source organism: Salvelinus fontinalis (assembly GCF_029448725.1). Classification (NCBI taxonomy): domain Eukaryota; kingdom Metazoa; phylum Chordata; class Actinopteri; order Salmoniformes; family Salmonidae; genus Salvelinus; species Salvelinus fontinalis. The sequence continues at coordinate 38,754,791 of NC_074698.1, forward strand.
GACTAGAAATGATTCGGTTGGCCGTTTTATGTGTGGATTAATTGTCGGAGTAGAAATCCTTGTGCATTTCAGGTAAAATAACAACTCAATGTTTATATCCCAGGACAAATTAGCTAGCTAAATAGGACAAATTAACGTTAGCTAGCAAATGCAAGCTAACTAGCTAAATGACCATACATGTTTAATGCTTTTCGACCTGTCCCCAAATTAATGTCATTGGTTCAGAGTTTGTTTTGATATTTTAACCTGCATGTCGTCAGCGCGTTTGGTGTGGGGGGGCGAAATGAATTTATGCACGATAGCGCACGCGCGCAGCCAGTTTGGGCAAGATGTTACTCTTCTCAATGAGCAACGGGTGCTGCCGTGGGCGTCCCAAGGCACTCACATGCGGCCCAGTCGTTGCGCAGCAGTCCCTCCCAGCTGCAGTCAGAGCAGGAGATGCTTATGAATCACGCATGTGGGAAGCCGCCGTTGGCTGATCCCGCCCTGGCTTACATATTTTTTTTTATTAACAATTAACCTGAATTAGGGCCAGGCTAGTTACCATAATTTTCTCACATTGACAGTTTATTCTATTGTCTCTTTTTGGTCCATTTAGATTGTTAATGTAGATTGTATACAAAAAAAAATGTATGGTTAAAAATGTTCATGTTTTACTGTGACTTGTTGTAGGCTCCTAAGTGGACCATAAGGTTAAAAACCAAACCAAATTAAATTTAAGAAACAAAAAAACAAAAAATTTAATTGAAACTAAGTAACTGCCAGAGTGTCTTTTTTGGGTCACTTTTGTCGGTCCCAAGCTCAGATAAAGGAGGGTTGGAATTGTGAAAGTTCATTTGTAGAAGAAAGCTAGAAGAAAGTTCATTTGTAGTTCTAAACATATTTAGGGTGTTTTTTACTCACTTTTTGTCTCTCCCACGACATTATTATTCCTCTCTCCTACAGCGTCCATCACAATTACATGCACATGGTAAATTATGCAAAATAGGCGATGACGTCATTTAGCGACTTTTAGGACAGCCAATAGCTACTTTCCTTACTGAGGAGTTGGCAACACTGCAAGGGCCTGCAATCATTCACTTTGAACTTAACTATGTGTTTACAGGCAGTAGCAACAGCACGACTTCAGATCATTTGAACACATTCGCCAAAAGCCACCTAATGCAACTGAATGGATTTCTGGAAAAATGTAAATACCAAAGGTGTCCCCTTACATTAGGGAATCATTTTGATCAAACAGCCATGAAACTATTTTCGCTCTCCCTCAATTACCTATGCACATCAACAAGATCAACAACTAATGCTAGCCACAGCGAGATGAGCTAAAATCTACTGAGGGAACATTAGATAAACCCTTTCAAACTTTTTCAGCTAGTTTGCCGTCAAAATTGCCCTGATAAAAGTTGGGGAATAGTAGCCTGCTCGTCCTTCTGCAGCTTGCCTGTCAATGCAAGCATGTCCCTACCCTTGTTTTGACAACGGCATGGGAACTGGCCTGACCACTCTTTTGATCGATGTCAAATACATTTGATTGACAACTAAGAGATATGCTAACTGTGGATAATAGTCGTTCAAGTTCAGCATAGCTAGCTAACCAAATGACAGCTGCAGCATCTAGCTGTAGCCAACGAAAAACAACATGAGGGGGAAAAGTCGGTCACTCACCCACTCCTCCAATGAAATCACAGACAAGACATAGCCTATTTCTTTTTCGTTTTGTACGTGCAACTGCGCCCCAAACTGGCCATTGTTTTCTTAGCTGAAATATGGCCCTTTATAATGTCCACTTATGTACATAGGATCCTGTCGCATTTTAACATATTAAAACCAGAGATAAATAATATTATTCCAGCCGTTGTACTATGATTGCAGAGATGTGCACAATATGCTGCAACCAATATCAAAAAGTATTAACTCCAAATAACAATTTAGCTTTGGATTGTTGTAACATTTAAACTTAAAACATGTTTTTCCTTTTTTTGCACTGCATGGATCACCGGTGCAGTTGATTGCAGCACTCAAAATACCGTATTGTAATGAAACAGGCAGGGAGCAGGTCTCGAACCCTCGACCTCCTAGCCCGAGGTCCGGCGCGCTATCGACTGTGCCGCAAAAGCATGCTGAGCGGCAGAGTCGATTTCCGCGCTTATAAACCCAGGGTCGTTACACTACTCCCTCCTTTCAAAGAGCGCGTCCTCGCGCTAGCTTGCGACTTTACGTCTTACAGGAACGCGCTCACCGGCCAAGCACACGCACTGTCGTGGATGCGAGGTCCGATCACTTCCGACACCAATGTAATGAAACAGCAGGGAGCAGGTCTCGAACCCTCGACCTCCTAGCCCGAGGTCCGGCGCGCTATCGACTGTGCCGCAAAAGCATGCTCGAGCGGCAGAGTCGATTTCCGCGCTTATAAACCCAGGGTCGTTACACTATATTGTAGTTGAGTAGTGTTAGGATTTATGTTTATGCACTATAGCCCGCTACCATATTGTTTGAAGATTAATATTGTTTTGTTACACACACACACAAACAACACAGAGGTGTAGGTGTGTAAAGACTGATCAACATAAAGGGACAGGCTATACAGGCTGTGGTCAATCTGGAGAGGGGAGGGGTGCATATCTCTAAGCCAACCAGGGAGGGTAGAGCACTGGACAATACCATATTAGGAACTGTTTGAGTGTAGAATCGAAGGGAAGACACAAGACGGATCTAATCTACCTAACGACCAGATGCGGACATCTGAGAGAAGGGGACCAGTCTGAGTACCAGAGAAAGGCTGAGCAAAGTTTAAACCGCGCTCATCCTCTACTGTGATAGGCCAACAGACGCGTTGGAACTACGTCATCACGGTATAAGAATAGCTGTTTACGTACTTCCTGCCAGTTCCCTGTTCTACCCTGCGCGGTGATACCACGAACCCGTATATACGAAAATTGCATTTGCCATTTATTGTTTGCATTAATTAATTAAAGAAAGTTAGCAGACCTTGCTTTTTATTTATCCTGATACCGGAGTTGTTACACGCAGCGTTCACAGTAGCCAACCTAGTTTACTGCTCAAATGTTGCTGTAATAGGCCTGCCTACATGTTAATCTTTCGTGTTGTGTTTTGTTGATGGTTTAGTTTTTTTGTTAATCATTGTCAAGCTTTAAAAACCAAAGTCAGACAGCAACAATTTAGAAGCCTAGCTAGGACTGTGGCATGTCTGTACCCCCCCCACCCCCTCGCTGCGCACTGTAAATCGGACACACCAATGCTAGCTCATCGGTCTGTAATTTCATAAAGTAAATGACAGCTCTTGACTCATTTAGACTCGCTTATGTGTCCTATTCGGCCCGAGGGCCTTGTTTGACACATGTACGATAGGCTATTAGCCACTTTATGACTGACTTGTGATCATTGCCCTTGCTAGTTTGATTGTATTGACATTCCCAGCCTTAGTTAGTCGTCCGTTTTTGTTAAAAAAATATTGAGTCATTGAAACTGAAACGGTACATCCCGAATGGGTGACGGCAGCGAACAATTGGGGCGGCAGCGTAGCCTAGTGGTTAGAGCGTTGGACTAGTAACCGGAAGGTTGCAAGTTCAAATCCCCGAGCTGACAAGGTACAAATCTGTCGTTCTGCCCTTGAACAGGCAGTTAACCCACTGTTCCTAGGCCGTCATTGAAAATAAGAATTTGTTCTTAACTGACTTGCCTAGTTAAATAAAGGTAAAAAAAAAAAATGTACCAGACCAGCTGTCATTTACAACCTGATAGCAATATGTTTTGGACTACCAAGAAATGTACTGGTGAATTATATTAATTATGCATTGAACTGCATTCATATATTCTGCAAACAATGCCTTAGGTCATGGATTTTTTAGTAAAATATAACCTATTTTTAAAAAGTCTTAAAGTAAAGTTGGTTTTGAAGCATGAACTGGGAATGTTATATTTTTGACTGATGTGACCGTTTGTTTCATATCTGCAAAGTAGTTAAAAGGCTGTCAGTTCCACTGTAACACTGCCATAAATATTACAACCAAAATAACTTCCTAATTTGTTGGATATTATGTAGCACTTTATTCAAGTACATTTAGTTCTGTACACAGACAGGACATTCTGCACTTTAAGGCTGATCTAGCAGAAGGCAGCAGAGACCTTGCATTGGTGAAGACTTTAATGCTCTTTAAAGACTGATGGCAACATAATCAAAATCCATTATTAAAATGATAGGACATGCTTCTATATTGCTCTTTGTGATTTGATAAGTGTTTCATGTAAAAATGGTAGATAGTCTCGAGGACAAATGTTCCTTTCAGAATGGACAATGAAGTGGTATTCATTTCTATGGGGATATCATGGTTCTAAAATAATGACACATGCTTCAAAAACATAAGAAATCCCTTAAAAACCCAAGACATAACATGTACTGAAACATTTGGCTAAAGGAGAGGTAGTGGATAATTAAATGTACAAATGTGAACAGAGCAGAAGCAACTTTGGATTTAAACTATGGAACAGAACCCTATGGGGTTGGTTTCCCAGACACCAATTTAAGCATAGTTCTGGACTAAAGCTCCTTTTCCAGAATTTCCATTATACATTGAACATGCTTTTAAGTCTCGGACTAGGCTTAATCTGTGTCCAGAAAACTGTCCCTATAAGTCTGGATATGAGTGAACTAAAGCCTTACATGCTGACCACACCAATCGCGTTTATATCCCAGGACAAATTAGCTAGCAATAGCAAGCTAGCTAACTAAACTGACATAAATGTTTAATGCTTTTCGACCTATCCCCAAATGAATATAGTTGGTTCAGAGTTCGTTTTGATATTTCAACCTGCGTGTCCTGATTGCGTCTGGTGTGGGTGGACAAAATCAACATGCGCACAATGGCGCACGCACACGCACGGTCTGGTCAGCATGTTAGAGTGCCTCCACTTTAATGATGTTGAGCTGGGTTTCCTGTGGGGAGACTGTGATGTCTGAGTCCAGGTCAACAGAGGCCTGGGTGGGGGCCATACAGTCCTGGAGAGCTCCCTCTGTGCTGGTGCTGGGATAGTCTGTACTGTCTGTTCCTCTATAGGACTGTGAGTGTGACTGCGTGTATGTGGTGGCGTAAGACTGTGTGCATGAGGGCATGTGTGTTTGAGTGTGTGGCTGCTGTGTGTAGGCTGACGAGTAAGGCTGTGTGTGCGCCAGCGTGTATGTCGGGGTGTGTGTGAGCGTGAGGCTATCGGTGGTACTACTGATGCTGCCTGTCTGGAAGCCGTTGATGCCATGGGGGCTCTGTCCGGACAGTTTGAAGGTCTCTATGGTCTCTAGACTGGAGCTGTCCATCCCGTTGTAGCTGGGCCGGGCCTGGCTACACTGAGCATACCCTCCTTGGCTGAAGGGGAACGTGTCCTGGCTGTAGGAGGCAGAGCCTGAGGCAGGTAAGACCGGGGGTGGGGGAGTTTTGGGATGCTGTCGCTGCTGGTGGAGGCTGGTACAGGGTGCCTCCAGTCTGGAGGCCAGGGTCTGCAGGGTGCTGAGAATCTGCCTCTGGACCTGGGTCTGCTGGACCTGCTCCCTCTCCAGTCGGTACTGCTGCTCCACCAGCATGCGCACCGCCAGGCTCAGGCTGTGGATCTCAGAGCCCAGGGTCTGGACCTGCTCCTGGAGATCCCCACCACTCCCTCCCCCGCATCTCCCTCCAGCCTCCTGGTGAGCTGCCTGCTGAGGGCTGGGGTTCCTGTCTCTCCTGAGAAGGCCCTGGTTCATGCCCTGGCTCCCAGGGCTTTGGAGGCGGATGACAGGGCTACTACCCTGGGAGGTGGGTGGCGGTGGTGGGGGGTTGGGGAGCCGGATGCCCACACGGGGAGGAGCAGGGTGTGGGGAGCGGACAGCTTGGCCACCGACTCTCTGCTGGAACATCTGTCTGGGAACACTGGCTCCTTGCTGGCCATCCAAATTCCTCTGCAGAGTACAAGTCCATTGTAACATGGGTCAGTCGTAACAGGCTAAATATATCAAATTAAAACCTACTTAGAAAGCTGTTCCATGTGCCAATGATTGGTTAGTCTTTACATGACTATGAAGTTTAATTTAAAAACAAATTTATCCATCAATTATCTTTGGTTTTATTGACAGTTTTGAGGCCATGTTTTAAAATATATTTTTGCTGCCTCTCTATTTCTATTATTGACCTTTGGAACATTCTCTATGTATCGACACATATCTTATCAGTAAGATAAGGCCTTTTGATTGGTATAGTTGATGACAATAATTGTTGTATTTTTTCACAAGACTCCCAAGATTGGGGTTAGTTGTTGTAACTCATTGTTACAACTTACCCCTTTACCTAAAATGATATAGCATTTAGACACATGAACATATTTATATCAAATTTCACTTCTTTACATCAACGTTGGCAATGCAACTATGATAAAACCTTTGAAAAAAATGTAAAAGACACATTTTTTATTTTTGAACGCTAATACTAAATATAGTTTTTCAGCTATTCAGTTTCTGGTCAATATGACAAGCCTAAAAGATAACTTGTTTTTTTGTCAATTTTGTGTATTTTCATCCATCTGTTTTAAATCATACCATTGTTGAATTACCCCTAATGTTTTACCATTAAAGACAGTGTTACAATTGTCCCTGCTATTGGGGTAACTTTCATACCTTGGGTCTAAGCCCAAATTGTGAAAAGTATACGTGTAACTGTAGCCTACCTTTAGTTAGCAGACAAAATGTAAGTTGTTCATGTGAAATTCTGAAATCTTTAAATCAAACAGTGTTCAATAAAGATGTTTAAAACAACTTCAAAATGTGTTACTCATGTCCCTGACCTCCCCTACTCATACACTGTAACAAAACACTTTAACTGTCATACTCTTCCCAAGAAATGAACAGAAATCCAACAAAAGGATGACCAAACACTCAGCGCATGCCACGTGTTGGGAGGAACTGCATTGCCTGAGGTAAACCGATCAAAACGAGTGTTTGCTCAACCTTTTGTTTGATTGAAAGATGTACCACTGTTAAACTTTTGTAATGCTGTTCATTTCAATAGACAACTTAAAGATAAATAGTTGATTGTGACGACCCTCCCACTCTGTCTGCCAAATTCTTTCTCTTTGCTCTTGTTTTCCTTAATAGGATGCCAGTGGGCGGAACCGGGAGGGTCGTCAGCTAAATGGGACACACCTGGGCTCGGGTGTGTCCCGGGATAAATACACCTCTTCCCCATTCATTGAGGAGACTCCCTCCATGCAGACACACTGTTAGAGTTTGGTTGTGGCTGTTTTATTTGGCGCCTTTCAACAACCCTCATTATCACATTTATGCAATCAATCACTCACAATTGTTAATTGTTTTTAGTTTACGTTAATAAATATATTTTGTTATTCCTTATCTCCATGTTGTCTCGTCTGGGATCTGAAGGTTGGTTCCTAGACATTTTGGCGTATAGCACTTGGCTGCATTATGGACTAACACTCGTGTTGTTGGGCTTACTAGTATGTGTGTTGTGTTTGGGAGAAAATGTGGCGTTAATGTTTGAGAACTCCGTAGGGGCTTTGTTTGCATCTTTTGTAACAGTTTTTGAGGTGTAATGTTTGGTGCCCAGTGTTGGTTGCCTTTTTTGTTTGGTAAACTTGCTACTGCAGTGGATAGTTTGCTGTGCGCTGCGTTGGAGAGAGGACATTGGTTCGTTTCCAGGTCCCTACCCAGGCTGGAGACTCTTGCCCTACTTGCTGTTGGGACAGCGGTCTGAGGTGAGCACAATCGGCTGTGTACCTCAGTGGAAGATTTGGGAAGGGTAGTGAAACTTGCTACCAGGAGTTAGAGCTTTTCTTTTCCCCCTGTTTTCCCCCTGCTAAGTGACGTGTTTCACTTTGGAATATGTTGGGCATGGTTATTTTGTTTGGTGTCTGTGGACTGAGTAGTTGTCTCGGGGGCACATCTGTGGCTTGGGGAATCTGCCAGCGTGCTGGGTGTCTTTTTTGTATTTTTTCCCCTTGCCAGCGGGCTACAGTGTGTAATTACCCACTCAAATCCGCATGAAGACTAGGGTTGAGTTATTATATGTTTTGGGGAAGCTCCATATACCATCTCTTCTGTGGTGCCCAGTGTGGTTCATTTCTCTTGTGGTCTGGTGTTCTCAGCAGAGGGGAAGAGTTTTTTTTATTTTATTTTTTTTATTTTGTATTTGTGACTATGGCATCTTACGTAGACACGGTCATTCACTTTCCATCAGAGGAACTGTTAGAATTATGTACCTAACAGCAGCTGTTGAAGATTGCTTAACACTACAAAATTGAAATTAGTGATAAATGTCAAATTGTTAGGTTGATTTTGAAGGCCTCTGGAGTGGTGTTCTTGCAGTTACAACTGGGGCAGCTTCTGCTGAGTACTCGCCGTCTCCCCGTAACGTTACGGCTGCACCGTCTGTTAGCCCTAGTATTCTTTTTGAACAGCAGAAAGAACTGCTTCTGTTACAGCTAAAGGATGATTGGGTAAAGTATGAAAAGGAATTGCAATTTAAACAGGATTTGGAGCGTGCAAAAATAAAGCTGCAACCAAAGCGGCTTGAGTTGGTTAGGGAAGGAAAGCTCTCAGGAGAGTATGCTCTGGGAAGTTGACCCAGATTTACAGAGGGGTTGTTCCTCTTTTGGTCGTGCCCCGGACACATTTGATATTGTTGGAAACTTACAGTTCATTTCATTGTTTGAACGTGTTGCTGATGCTAGGAGTTGGCCTGATTCTGACCGTCCTTGTTGGTTCCCGGTTTTATGGGGGTGAAGGCCACCCTACCACTCTGTCTGCTAAAATCTTTCTCTTTGCTCTTGTTTTCCTTAATAGGATATCCGTGGGAGCCGGGAGGGTCGTCAACGAAATGGGACACACCTGGGCTCGGGTGTGTCCCAGGATAAATACACCTCTTCCCCATTCATTGAGGAGACTCCCTCCATGCAGACACACTGTTAGTTTGGTTGTGGCTGTTTTATTTGGCACCTTTCAACAACCCTCATTATCACATTTATGCGTGCAATCACTCACTCACACACAATTGTTAATTGTATTTAGTTTACGTCAGTTAATAAATATATTTTGTTATTCCTTATCTCCATGTTGTCTCCCTTTTTGTTACGAACTTTGAGCCGGTTCGTGACATTGATGAATCGACACCATTTAAAATAATTGTGTATATGACGGTGAGTTTCCTTTGCCTTGTACTCACCACTTGAGTAAGCCTCTGAGGTCCTGGGTCATAGGACTGTGGTTGATCTGCTGCCACAGGTCTCTGGACATCAGAACCAGGAGCATTAGACTGTTCTCTTCTCAGCAGAGCTGCTACCTGCTGGTAGGACTGATAAGAAGAGTCTCTTATCTGGGGGAAATAAAGATCCAATCAAAGCCTAGAAATGACATGATCACCACAGTAATAACACCTCTCATATGATCATTTGTTTCAAACCAGGGTTGTTCAGGAAGTGGAAACATTTTGAAATTGAGTGTACTGTGTGGGGGTACTACCTGAACATGTACAACAAGAAATGCAATTTATTTTACTGAAACATTTCAGAAGGATTGTAAATTTAGAGCTTGGGTACCCGTCTGTTTCTGCTACAATTCTACTCCTTGACATGCAAAATAAGAAAGAGTACAAGGAGTGTAATGTAAGCAAAACAGGTTCTGGATTTTTATGTAAATTACACTACTGAAAGATTTACCCAACATGTAGACTCCACCATACTACAGGCCTTTTCTGTATGGTCTTCCCCAGGCTTTCAAACAGAACGTGAGAAGCCTGAGTGGTATACTACAAAGCAGGATTAATGACTTAGCCAACAACTTGCCTAAATATTTTGAAATAACGTTACATTTAGAAAGATAAGATTGAAATGGACATCGTCTAATTGACAACCAAAAACATCTACATTTAGATTTCTTAATGAACCAGAAAGTTAGTTCTGGTTTATCAAAGTTAGCTGGCTAACTCAATTGATCATGCTTTGGAATATGAGGGCTTCTGAGGCTATCCCCAGGCTAATTGTGCAGAGCGCATAAATGCCGAGGCTCGTTGATGAACTCAATGTGCTGTACTCAGTACAGGATCATAGGCCTAATTATATCCATTTGTACACTGCAAAATGACCTGAAGTAATCCCAAACCGATATTGTATTTGACAATACCAGAATAATGACATACCTCCATTACATTGAGACACTATCACATCTCTATTTATTGGTCTGAATATTTGGGATCAAATTTTCTTTATATATTTTTTATGAAATCTTTATTTTTTTAATATAAAAAAAACAGTAGGCCAAATACAATTGCTTGCAGCCTCAATTTGGCCCACCGGCCGCCAGTTACCAACCCTTTCTGTATATATCTACTCAAACTTGATGTCTCTGCACCCTTTTTGGTTTTAGTGAATCACACGACTATGAGACGTGCCTACCTTTGCTCTATGAGACAAAGCCTTATCCAGAAGCCTTTTGCGTGCTGCCAGTATGGGGTTAGTAGCTGGCGAGGGCGTGGCTCTCTTACGCATGTAGGCCCCTGTCACAGTCACAGCCGCTGCTCCTGCGGGTGGAAGACCCCTCTGTTGAGAGTTCTGAGCCAATGATGTGACACTGACAATCTGGATGTCCTTATCCTCATTCTTGTTCCCTTCCTCCTGTTTCTCTGTCCTGTTGCTCTGTCCTCTGCCGGCGCCTTCACCTCCTGTCCCAGACGGCCCCTGACCCCTGACTTCAGGAGGAGTGGAGCCAGGACACTGCTTGGCGAACTCTGATGCCGCAACATAGCCTGCGTGGCGTGACGCCTCCCGCAGTAGATTCCGTATTTGCTGGTCGTTCCAGCCCTCCCGGCTCCCACCATCTCCCCTCCCTGCCCCAACCCCAGGTGTGGTCTGTGGGTCTGGGGCTGCAGCACTTTCACCACCCCTCTGGACCTTCTTCCTCTGGAACTCCTTGAGGTACAGGTAGATGGCCTGGGCAGACACCCGGATGTTCTCCAGCTCCAGCACCGCCTTGATCTTGCGGAAGCTCAGGCCCGCCTGCCGCAGCTCCACCACCTTGCGCTTGGCAGCATCGTCCAGACGGCCCATGGTTGGTCACTCACTCCAGGCTGCTCCACTGGAAGAGCCCTTCTCCAATCGGGACTTAGGCTACTTCTATCTGTTGAGAGACAGAGAATTCACTACTAACTGTAGTAAATAGGTCATTTGGAATTAGACTTTCAAACATAAATACATTAGGCTAGTGTAGTTAAACTGATCAGAAATCACACAGATGGCACCAATTCTATCACATAATCTTCTTCACCTGAAACCTCACATTGATAGCTAGACTGACATGAAAAGCAATTTAACTTGTGAAGGACAGGACTCCAGGCAAAATTGACTGATTATTTTTAGCAAAATACATAAATTATTAGCTAGATTTAATAAGCTAAATAAACATAATACATAAGCCAATAGAACACGGCTGGCAGTGTATCCTAGCCTCTGCCACAGACTTCCACCTGAACTAAGCTTGGAAGCCGTAGCGTAGTCTACCTTCATTACTCCACCGGTACCAGCAGTCTAGCATCAACGTAGGGGACACTGTGTACTGTCCACTGTCTAGCTAGTAAATATTTGAGCTAGATAGAATCAAACCTGTCCCACAATGTGAACACATAGCCTAACGGTCCTAACCTAACGTTGAAAAAAGGAAAGGATTTTATCTATATAGCTAACTAACGTGAGCTAGTTCTAGGTAATAATTTTTGATCGTGGTGCCAACTCACCTCAATACGATACTGCACGTTTTCAGCTAATTTGAAAATAACCCATATCGTTTCTTTTAGTGTGCAAGCTAAATCGTTAGGGGAAAACATACATTTTTATCAAGTAACTATTAGCTAACCTTACTGGTAGAACCAGTGGTCGAGGGTTGATAGCTAGCTAAAGATTTTAATATGAATGTTGACAAAAGAGAAAATGTGGAAAACGTCATTTAGGCGACTACGTCATCATTACGCGTCAGATTTAGCACAGAGGAACGAGTGGTTGAGCCTGCATCCGACTCGAACGAAATGTACGTATTCTGGGTTTATATAACTATTTCTATTCCATATTACGATCTTCTCAATGTTGACCATTTTGGCATTACATTAGATACATTTTAATGCTTGAGCTACATCAACAGAGCAGGGCACAACGTTGCTAATTAGCTATCGTTTCTGGCCTTGCTTGTTCTATGAATGGAGGAAGGCAATGGCGGTCGCATAAACGCAACATATAAACAGTTAGATAGCGTTTGAAGATGAAGAACTTAATACTAATGCTGTTCGGAGCGATCTTACTAGTACTGTGTCTACACTTTCTCGCACACTGCACGAGCTAGTTTATGTCCATACTAGCTAGTTCTCTTAATTAGCCCTACATTCTGATTATTTAGCTAACGCTAACGTTAGCTAAATCACAATTGTATTTAACCAACATTGGAGAGCAAGCTAGATAGTTTATTGGTGATGAGTGAATAAGACTGTTATACTGCAACTGCCCCTGGCTTATTTTATAATGCAACTTATTAGCAAATTAGCAGCATTTGTAATGTATTCATTGTCTTTTTAATTGCATCTAACTAACTTAATTGACATATTTTTTTTCACTTACTTAGGGCACCGTCACCCACAAAGCGTAAGGAGGAGGAAAAGTCAAAGGACAGGGGAAAAGAGAAGACTGCCACCAAGGAAGGGGGGGACAAGGAGAGAGGCAGGGAGAAGGGCCACAAACGACGCAGTGCATCCACTGGGAGCAGCAGCAGGTGAGATGCCTCCCCTTGCTCTTTCAGACTATGTACAATGTTTAACTACCTCAAACAGTGCTTTAGGACACACTAGCTAGGGCTTTTCACACTGCTAAGCCAAGCTGGAATGCCCTATGTTCCAAAGTGGGCCAAGAGGTTAATTGGACACGAATTTCAGATGGTACCTCCCTGTTTTGCACAGTTTCCTTTGATTGTGTGCCTAATGAACACAACCCTTGTTGCTGGCTTGTTTGTGTATGTATATCTTACTACCCAGCTCCAGCAGCAGCTCTGGCTCCAGCTCTGGTTCCTCCAGCGGCTCTAGTTCCTCTGGCACCAGCCGCTCTGGGTCTTCCCGGTCCAGCTCCTCCAGCTCATCTAGTTCCTCTGGGTCGCCCGATCCCGGCCGCCGCCGCCACGACAACCGTCGCCGCTCCCGCTCCGCGTGAGTACTAGCTGATACGTTGTGATTGTGGTGCTAAACAGTGTCTGCTCATCGGGACAATCCCTGGGTTCACATAGTATTTGAAATCGTCCAAATATTTTATCTTAGTCTAGGACAATGGAACCAGTGGCACACACTGAACGTAGTTGAAATATGTCAAATACTATTTGAACCTTAGGTCTGGTTGAGAATGCCGTTTTATCATGATCAAAATGGTCCAGTTGTGGGAAAAACTACACGTTTGTCCCACTTTAAACAGTGTCTTTTCACTTAGTAAACTCTCATGGTTTTGTAATGACTGTCCATTGTGCTATAGGTCCAAAACACAGAAGAAGGGAGATGACAAGGAGCGAAGGAGAAGGAGCCCGAGCCCCAAGCCCACCAAAGTTCACTTAGGAAGACTGACCAGAAATGTGACCAAGGTGAGGGACTACACGACACGGCTCATCCTAGCTGTGTTTCTGGGCTTACTACAGTTGGTGTGCAAGTGTAAATAAACCCAAATTCAACAACGGGAATTCTGTATGTAAAATGTATAGATATTTTTGAAGTCACACTTTACTTGAAGGTGGTATAATACACAAGGAATTCATAACACCTTTCTGAGTGTTGCAGTCAATCATTAATAACAACATTCATAACACCTTTCTGAGTGTTGCAGTCACACATTAATAACAACCTTCATAACACCTTTCTGAGTGTTGCAGTCACACATTAATAACAACCTTCATAACACCTTTCTGAGCATTGCAGTCAAACATTAATAACAACCTTCATAACACCTTTCTGAGTGTTGCAGTCAAACATTAATAACAACCTTCATAACACCTTTCTGAGCGTTGCAGTCAAACATTAATAACAACCTTCATAACACCTTTCTGAGTGTTGCAGTCAATCATTAATAACAACCTTCATAACACCTTTCTGAGTGTTGCAGTCAATCATTCATGAAAACATTCATAACACCTTTCTGAGTGTTGCAGTCACACATTAATAACAACCTTCATAACACCTTTCTGAGTGTTGCAGTCAATCATTAATAACAACCTTCATAACACCTTTCTGAGTGTTGCAGTCACACATTAATAACAACCTTCATAACACCTTTCTGAGTGTTGCAGTCAATCATTAATAACAACCTTCATAACACCTTTCTGAGTGTTGCAGTCAATCATTCATGAAAACATTCATAACACCTTTATCATTCACAAGGAGTTTTCAAAATAAAATATCAAATAGATCTTCATTTATCCATTGTTCAATCCATTGTTCAATTTATCCATTGCACACACACATTACCGGTCAAAAAGTTTAGAACACCTACTAATGCATGTGTTTTTCTTTTATTTTTTACTGTTTTCTACATTGTAGAATAATAGTGAAGACATCAAAACTATGAAATAACACATATGGAATCATGTAGTAACCAAAACAGTGTTAAACAAATCAAAATATTTTTTATATTTAAGATTCTTCAAATACTCCCCCTTTACCTACCTTGATGACAGCTTTGTATACTCTTGGCATTCTCTCAACCAGCTTCACCTGGAATGCTTTTCCAACAGTCTTGAAAGAGTTCCCACATATGCTGAGCACTTGTTTGCTGCTTTTCCTTCACTGCGGTCGGACTCATCCCAAACCATAATTTTTTTTTTAGGTCATGTGATTGTGGAGGCTAGGTCATCTGATGCAGCACTCCATCACTCTCCTTCTTGGTAAAATAGCCCTTACACAGCCTGGAGGTGTGTTGGGTCATTATCCTGTTGAAAAACGAATGACTAAGTCCAAACCAGATGGGATGGCATGGCATATCGCTGCAGAATGCTGTCGTAGCCATGCTGGTTAAGTGTCCCTTGAATTATAAATACATCACTGACAGTGTCACCAGCAAAGCACCATCACACTACCTCCTCCATGCTTCACGGTGGGAAATACACATGCAGAGATCATCCGTTCACCCACACCACGTCTCGCAAAGACACAGCGGTTGGAACCAAAATTCTCAAATTTGGACTCAAGCCCAAAAGACAAATTTCCATCAGTTTAATGTCCATTGCTCGTGTTTCTTGGCCCAAGCAAGTATCTTCTTCTTATTGGTGACCTTTAGTAGTGGTTTCTTTGCAGCAATTCGACCATGAAGGCCTGATTCACACGGCCTCCTCTGAACAGTTGATGTTGAGATGTGTCTGTTACTTGAACTTTGTGAAGCATTTATTTGGGCTGCAACCTGAAGTGCAGTTAACTCTAATGAACTTATCCTCTGCAGCAGAGGTAACTCTGGGTCTTCCTTTCCTGTGGCGGTTCTCATGAGAGCCAGTTTCATCATAGAGCTTGATGTTTTTTACGACTGCACTTGGAGAAACTTTCAAAGTTCTTGAAATGTTCCGTATTGACTGACCTTTATGTCTTAAAGTAATGATGGACAGTTGTTTCTGTTTGCTTATTTGATCTGTTCTTGACATAATATGGACTTGGTCTTTAACCAAATAGGGCTGTCTTCTGTATATCCCCCTACCTTGTCACAACACAACTGATTGGCTCAAACACATTAAGAAGGAAAGAAATTCTGCAACTTAACTTAACAAGGCACACCTGTTAATTGAAGTGCATTCCAGGTTACTACTTCATGAAGCTGGTTGAGAGAATGCCACGGGTGTGCCAAAGCTGTCATCAAGGCAAAGGGTGGCTATTTGAAGAATCTCAAATATATATTTTTATTTACTTTTTTACTTTTTTTGCTTACTACATGATTCCATATGTTATTTCATAGTTTTGATGTCTTCACTATTATTCTACAATGTCAAATAGTACAAATAAATAAGAAGCCATGAATGAGTAGGTGTTCTAAAACTGTATATATTGATATTTTGGGATATTGAAATATATTTCACAGCGGTTTAGATGGTACAATGATTCTCTACACTATAGCCTACATTGCTTGTTTTGTCACATAAACTGAAATGAGTTGACCATTTTAGTATTTTAGCAGCTATCTATAGCGGAGTGATTTCTACATGTTGCGCCTTAAAGTAAAAATGTACTTATTCTCTTTGAATGAGTTGTATGTCGAGACCATGTTGGAAGTCATTTTGATCTTCTGTTGAACAGGACCACATCCAGGAGATCTTTGCCACCTACGGCAAGATCAAGATGATTGACATGCCAGTGGAGAGGCTCCACCCAAACCTGTCCCGGGGCTACGCCTATGTGGAGTTCGAGACTCCAGAGGAGGCCCAGAAGGCCCTGAAACACATGGATGGTGGTACGAGGGCAACTTGGGCATGTTCACTAGGCCACAGCGTAGTAGAATGTTTTGCAAATGAAAATGAGCAATTCTTATTGGACAAGTTCAGATAGTTCCTCTTGGTTTCTGGTCATTTCGTGCCTATTGAACACAACCTTGTAGACTGTAAGAATAACAGACCTGGTACATACTTTTTTGAGCTACAAGTAATACATTCCCATTGTAGCCAATTAAACCTGGCTGTTACACTGGTTGCACGAACAGCACGTGACTGGAGATGAGCTGTGAGAGGCTTTTTAATTTTCTCCCAGTCGATGTGTGACTCACGAAGGATTAACGCTTAGTGGTTTGTGCTTCGTCCGTGATACCAGCTCCCAGTGGAGCAGCTAAAAACATACAATGATTGTGTTCTTTCATGCGAATGCTACGTCCTTAATGTATCATTTCTGGAAGACAGTGCAGAGCCTTTGTTGGACTATTGGCTAACCCCTTGTACTGCTTTGTGTCCGTCTGAAATCTCAATGTTTTGGAGTTTAGATACATTTTAACAGAGATGTTTCTAGCATGACGTTGAGGTTTGTGCGTATTTCTGTCTTTCCTCTGTTCCAAGGTCAGATTGATGGTCAGGAGATCACCACCTCTGCTGTGCTGGCTCCAAGGATACGCCCTCCCCCTCGCAGACAGTCACCCCCACGCAGAATGCCCCCACCTCCCCCCATGTGGCGCCGCACCCCACCTCGCATGAGGAGAAGGTTAGTGTTGGCCCTGGTCGGATGGCCCGAGCCCTGGTGGGTCTGGTGGTTTGATAGCCCTGCTCTGATAGCTCTAGCCCATGTTATGGTGACCTGGACGTCCTGGATTTATAGTACAATACTGGTAACAAATACTTGCTTCAATCACCAATTTCAACAGTAATTTGAATCCTCCAATCTGACCTACTGTCCTGAGAACATTCCTGTAGTGTTTAATTCTCTACTCCTAGCGCCTCTAGCTTCTTGTGGTGTAATATGTTGACCTGTTGATAGTTTCTTCAAGTGATGCAATATAAAGGTACTTTACTGACACATACGTGATGCTTTGTTTACCTGCAGGTCTCGGTCACCAAGGAGACGGTCCCCCGTGCGCCGACGCTCCAGGTCCCCGGGGCGCAGACGTCATCGTTCCCGCTCCAGTTCCAACTCCTCACGGTAGAGGAACAAAGCTACCCCCCCTGCTCACCCCAACAACCCAGGGTGAATGTATTTTCCATGATTACTTGCATCCTGTCCCCTCTTCTCTTCTTGAAAATGCATTGGAGGACAAAATCGTAATGTTCCTTCTCCTCCATTGTGCTTTGAGGTGGCGAGAAGAGAGGATGAAAGGAATCAAGGAAATACAATTGAGCTTGTACCTCAAAAGAATTTGTCTGAAGTGAACAGTCTAGTTTTTTTGTTTGTCTCATTACGTTTTTCCAATTTTCATTTTAAGGTTCCCACACAGTCGTTCAGATTACTTGTTGATCGTCATATCCTTTGTTATCCATTCAGAGGTCAGGCTTTGTTTTAGTACTAATGATTTGCTCAAGATGTGTAGCCTGTCTTTTCACCACTGTGTACTGATTTTGTACATGCTTTGAAAATAAAAAGGAAGAAACTTCAACCTCAAACTTTTTGTCAATTTCTGTGGCTTTTTTAAGTCTATGTTTATTGACTAGCTAGAGACACATTTCTATATTTCGCCATATAAGAAACACATGCACACATTTAAACCCGTACGCTACTTGTCCTTTAATTGATAAAATGTCTAGCACAACTAGCTGTGTTTCTTTTGAACACTTTACACATTTTTGAATTCCACCTCTGTAAAAGTCCTTTCCCTGATGACACTAGTGGAGGAGCAGTGTGATTTCATACAAGCGCACTTGTTTCTACAGTTCCTTGCCTCCGATCCTCAATTGCTTTTGACCTTTTTCAAAAGGAGGCGAGTAGAGGACATGAGGAAGGGAGAATATCTCATTGAGATTCTCCCATGATTAGTGTAGTAAGGTTTAAACTTCTCCAGGAGAGGGCATTATCTTCATATACAACTGGTTTATTTTAGCACACCTGTGTGTTCAGTCGAGCACAGAACGCTTTGCACCATTCTTCAACAGTCTTACCGGTATGTTTGCTCTTGTTCAGTGGGTGTGATGGGATATGACCTGATTGATATGGGTGTGACCATTTGAATCTCAAAACGTATGCAGCACGTCATACTAAATCACCCTCTGGGCTATATAATCACATCATTCTTCAACTGATCGTTCAGAACCGTCCGTTTCTGTTTAAATAAGTTATTGTAATTGGGGGGAAAGCCATTAATTCAACATATAACCATGTGTCTGATTAGTGTTGTTCACTTTGACTTATAAGACAAAAGTTTGTATTGTAGTTATTCACCCTGAGGGCTTTACTACGAAGTGGGATAGAGGACTTAGCAGCTGACTTTGGTCAATTCTGAATTCAACTTGGCTCACCTTTTAGCCAGGTACATTTTTATGGCAACGAATCCTTCAGCTCTAACCTGCTCCAGGCCAGACTAACTCCACTTCAGATAGCGTTTAGCTGGCGTCGTAGTATACCCCTCTGGTCTGTAAATCGAAGTGCAGGTTTAGAACATAGATGGGGGTACAATGGCTGATCGTGACTTACTATCTGACTTCAGAATGAATCAAGGAAATTGACCTAAAAGGTCGTCACGGGTTGTAATTGAAGGTGTTTGAACAGTGGTGTTCCCTTAACTTGATTGCTTCACCATGATCATTATCTACTTTAATGATTATCAATAGTTCTCTGTCTGTTTGTGATGCCCAGCCTAAAATGATGGTGATGGAGCTCATGCTCTTCTCTTGTATTCTGTGTGATGACAACACCCCCCAAAGACCACACAGTGGGCCACACTGTAGTGCTAGATGACCTTGAGGTCTCCCTCCTCTCATGTTCTGCAACAACATAAAACAGGTTAAGTTGCAAACATCTATTTACTCTGACATGAACACATCTAAATGTATGGTGCACATGGCACAGTACATTGCAGGATATTGATACATTGATATAAGGCAGATAAAGATGGACCTCTAGGCCAGAGTACACATTCATAACAAACACAGCCTTTTATCACTCATCCCTGCATTTTTATTATTTTACCACTGTTTTACTGCTAGTGTTTAACTATTGGACGTGAGGCTTGTTGCTCTGAGGTTTCATTTCTGCAACAGACGGGACAACATGAGGGTGTTGCCAATCACTATTGCTGTTCTCAGTGGAAATTTTAGCTTGTAAATCTTAGTGGGGCAAACTCAACATATATATTTATTTTAGATGCATGCCACTACACGGTGACAAACGGTTCCCCACCAAATTGTTAGGGCCTACATAAAGCTGTCCCAACAGCAGAGCTTTCTTTTCAGCACCATGGAGTGAATCCTTACCACCGCTACACCTGGCTATCAGCGGAGCCTTGTCTGGCAGTGAAACAGTTCATTCAGCCTCGTGTACTGCCTTTTAAAAACCATAGCTGATATGGCCGACTTGCTTAAACAAATGTGTTTACTACTGACTCCTTGTGGATTTGTGTAAGTTGATAAAAACCGCATTGTGCTTCAATAATAATGAGTTTTGACTTTTGAACCACACACAAACATTATTAAATTTATGTTCAGTAAATTCAGAATGTTATTCTTATATCATTAACACTTAGCTTTAAGTATAAGCAAGTGCAAGCAAACGAGCTGTGACGAGGCAGGCCAATTGGTTCAGCACTTTAGAAATGAACACTGACAGAAATTCAGATAGATTTTAGTTCAGATAAATTCAGCAACAAGTTGAGGCTTTAACTTGACTCTTGTTTAAGTCACCACACAGTGAGAGGGAGAGACTCGGTTAGCCTACCGTTTGAGGTATTTTATTAGGCCTATTTTGTCTGAAAAGGAAGGAAAGTACAATCATGAGGATCCACTTTTATATACAATATCCCGACGCACAGACAGCGCATTGCGCATACAAAACAACCCTTGCAATATCAACTGGAATTACATGGGTCTATTACTGACATTTCTGTTGAAAAAAAATATTTGAAAGGGAGGAGACTGTCACTGGCAAACATGGTTACAGACCAAACAACCTTATATAGTATTTCCTCCTCGTCAAGAAAAGCACATGAGCTAATTATAATACACAAAGTAAGCAAAACAATTAAATAATTCCAACATTGTCTAAAATGATGAAGAAGATACTAATGAGATGGACCTATATCAGCAATAGGCCAATAACAATTGAGATGTAGAAACTATGGCATAAGGGAACGATGAGCGCATAAGAGGCAGTCTGTAATTTTGATTAAGACAATGAGTGAGCTAAGATGGAAGTAGTCAATATAACTTTTTGTTCAGCACTTTTGAAATGTACAGCGACAGAATTCAGAACATGGTCCGTTCTTCCAGTATTCTCCCTGTACACCAAGTCAGAACCGTATGATAAATAAAGGGGGCATATAGGGGCATATAAGCAGACAATGAAAGCTCTTACAATATTATATGATGACATTTCTCTAAAACAGGGTATAGGCTACCTGTGCACCACTAAGTCAGAACAGTAAGCTAAGTTCTGAGGGTGAAAGGGACCAAATTATTAGGGTGAGGAACATGGGCTACTAACAGCTTGCTGCACTTACTTACTATTTTCCTATTTGGTCTTAAAAAGAGATTACAGTACATTACAGGATATTGATAGATTCATATGATGAGTCAATAAAGATGAATTCCCTCATATGGACCTCTAGGCTAGAGTACACTTACATATCAAACACAGCCTTTTATCATTCATTTATTTAATTAGGCAAGTTAGTTAAGAACAAATTCTTATTTACAATAACAGTCTAGGAACAGTGGGTTAACTGCCTTGTTCAGGGGCAGAACAACAGACTTTAACTTGTCAGCTCAGCTATTTGATCTGGCAACCTTTCAGTTACTGGCCCAACGCTCTAACCACTCGGCTACCTGCTGCCCAATGTGATCATCCCTGTGTTATTATTATTTTACTACTTATGTTTTACAATTCCAGTTGTAAATTGTAGCATTGTATTGTAAAAGGTAACCTTATAAACAAATTCTGACTATTAATCAGGTTGTTTATTTTTTATATATATTTTCCTTTTTTTATTGAATATTTAAAACATACAATATACTTGCAGTGAAGCCGGTCAACAATTACATCACGTTGGTTATCTAACAGCCTCCCATCCAGAGCGACACACAGAAGCAACCAGGGTCAATGCCCTGCTCAAGGACACATCGACAGATCTCCCATCAGCCTTCCAAGAACCCTCCCACAATTCTCCAAGAACTGCCCCTCAACCATCCAAGACCCCCCCCCCCACCTAGAATGAAAAAAATATTATAATAATTCCATTCCCCACCCACAAGACCTTCCCCCAATGCACCAACAACCAACAATAACCAACCAACAACCAAAAAGAGAAAAAAGACAAAGATAAAGGAAAACAGAAAACAACAAGGACAACAAACATCATAACAGCAAGGCCAACCTTATATGTTTGACTGCATGTATGGCAATATTTACATGTGTGTGTGTCCATGTATGTGTGCATTTGAATGAGAGTGTGTGTATATTGCATGTGTACAAACACCTGCATGGCATTAGCCTCAGGAACACCTGCATTAACTGTAACAACACTGCCCCTCAGTGTCATTCAAACATACTTTTTATTATGTTTTATTTTGACCTTGTTTTTTTGTGCTTTTATTTTGTCAGGTTGTTTATTGTGCTGACAATTTTTTTTGCTGACAAGGCTGCGATTACAGGGTTTAGCAACAGGACATGAGGACGTTATTACAGGGTTTAGCAACAGGACATGAGGACGTTATTACAGGGTTTAGCAACAGGACATGAGGACGTTATTACAGGGTTTAGCAACAGGACATGAGGCCGTTATTACAGGGTTTAGCAACAGGACATGAGGACGTTATTACAGGGTTTAGCAACAGGACATGAGGCCGTTATTACAGGGTTTAACAACAGGACATGAGGCCGTTATTACAGGGTTTAGCAACAGGACATGAGGACGTTATTACAGGGTTTAGCAACAGGACATGAGGACGTTATTACAGGGTTTAGCAACAGGACATGAGGCTGCTCTGAGGTTTCGTTTCTGCAACAGACTGGAGAGAACATGGGTGTTGCCAATCGTTATCGTTGTGCTGCAGAGTGCTGACCACAGCAGACTAAAACATAAACGGTTTGTAACCAACCTATGGTTGAGGCATGTCAGAAAATCAAGATATAACACAAACAATTATTCTGTCAAGATTAACTATATTACATTAACTGATGGCATATTGGATGCAACGGTATAACATTTACAACATCAATGTGATAAGCCCAACTGTTTCAATCTTCTCACTTGTTTGTGTTAATATAATATATCCTCTTATAACCATATCAACTCTACCTGATGTTAATAATGTCTCTTTATTGTTCAATAACTATTAGGTGTTTTTTTACCTTTATTTTTCTAGGCAAGTCAGTTAAGAACAAATTCTTATTTACAATGACAGCCTACCCCAGACAATGCTGGTCCAATTGTGTGCCACCCTTTGGGACTCCCAATCATGGCCAGATGTGATACAGCCTGGATTTGAACCAGGAACTGACTGTAGTGATACCTCATTCACTGAGATGCAGTGCCTTAGAACGCTGCGCCACTCGGGAGCCCAAATGGCTTCAGACAAAAAAAACTTCATGACATGGACACTTTTTTTGTTGGGCCATACCAGTAACATTTCTCATCTGTAAGTATGAGGAAGTTGTTATT
Organism: Salvelinus fontinalis; assembly: GCF_029448725.1. Taxonomy (NCBI): domain Eukaryota; kingdom Metazoa; phylum Chordata; class Actinopteri; order Salmoniformes; family Salmonidae; genus Salvelinus; species Salvelinus fontinalis. Next base: position 38,778,113 of record NC_074698.1, read on the forward strand.
CCGTGTTGTACTGTATGTTTGGACTCATTTACAGAATCAAGAACAGGCAGTTCAAATGAAACCAAATACTGTATGAAAGATACTGTAAAAAAAATACTGTATGAAAACATGAATACAGTCATAATCGAATACGCTGAAAATGTGTGATCCACAACTTCCCCTGAGTTTCTGTCTGACTTGTCTTGGTAATTTTCTGTACTTCTCTGGGAAAGGTACTGGTGCTCCACTGATGCCCCAACTGATACATAATATTATACCTATTACTGACTAAACAGCCTTCTCACTCTTACAAACGGTTAAGGGTATATTTGTCCCTGATGTGCACTGTGTCATTACTGATGTATAGACATCATGTGCTTTTGTTAATGCTTTATTTTTACTTTACTTTGAGCAACATTTGCAATACTGGAGGCTTCGTGCCCTGGATCACCACTGGAGGCTTCTTGCCATGGATCATCACTGGAGGCTTCGTGCCATGGATCATCACTGGAGGCTTCGTGCCATGGATCATCACTGGAGGCTTCGTGCCATGGATCATCACTGGAGGCTTCATGCCATGGATCATCACTGGAGGCTTCGTGCCATGGATCATCACTGGAGGCTTCTTGCCATGGATCATCACTGGAGGCTTCGTGCCATGGATCATCACTGGAGGCTTCTTACCATGGATCCTCACTGGAGGCTTTGTGCCATGGATCATCACTGGAGGCTTCGTGCCATGGATCATCACTGGAGGCTTCTTGCCATGGATCATCACTGGAGGCTTCGTGCCATGGATCACCACTGGAGGCTTCCTGCCATGGATCATTACTGGAGTGGAGAGACACACAGGAGGCCTGGCTCTGGGAGAAGGCATCCGACTCACCAGGCTGGGGAGACATGCAGGAGGCCTCTTCCTTAGCCGAGGCACCGGATACACTGGGCCGTGGAGGCGCACTGGCGGTCTCGAACGCAGAGCTAGCACAACTCGTCCTGGCTGGATACCCCCTGTAGCCCGGCAAGTGCGGGGAGCTGGAGCAGGCCGCACTGGGCTGTGCTGGCGAACCGGGGACACTGTGCGTAGGGCTGGAGAGCAGGGCTGGCACACTCCGTCCTGGCTCGATGCCCACTCTAGCCCGGCCGATGCAAGGAGCTGGGATGTAGCGCACCGGGCTATGAGTGCGCAATAAGGACACAGTGCGCATCACCCCATAGCGCGGGGCCTGACCAGTCACAAGCTCGCCACGGTAAGCACGGGGGAGTTGGCTCAGGTCTCCTACCTGACTCCGCCAATCTCCTTGTTTTTGGGGCTGCCTCTCGGGCTTCCTTGCCAGCCTTGTTCCCTCATACCGCTGGTTCCTTCTCCTGGCTGCTTCCAACTGTTCCCATGGGAGGTGATCCCTACCCGGCAGGATCTCCACCCATGTGTAGGATCACTTGCCGCCCAGAATGTCCTCCCATGTCCAGTCCTCTCTTCCACGCTGCTTGGTCCTTTGGTGGTGGGTAGTTCTGTCACGATCGTCTAAGGGAGGAGACCAAAACGCAGCGTGGTAAGTGTTCATGTTAATTTAATAAATAAACTGAACACTGAAAAACAAAAACAACAAAGAGAGTGAACGAAACGAAACATTCCTGTAAGGTGCAGCAACACAAAACAGAAAACAACTACCCACAAAACACAGGTGGGAAAAGGCTACCTAAGTATGGTTCTCAATCAGAGACAACGATAGACAGCTGTCTCTGATTGAGAACCACACCCGGCCAAACACATAGAAATAGACAACATAGAACAAAAACATAGAATGCCCACCCCAACTCACGCCCTGACCAAACCAAAATAGAGACATAAAAAGGATCTCTAAGGTCAGGGCGTGACAGGGCGAGCATAGATAATATATTTTTGTGTTAAACTTTTCCTGATTTCAATATACACACTTTCGTCATGTTTTGCCATGTGTACCATACCCTCAGTCTGAATCAAACAGTAATTATTACCTCAGATTGCTTGATTGCTTTGAGATCCTCCAGCATCTCAATCTCCAATCTTCTTCGGAACTGTATATGCTCGTCATCGATTTTCTTTATTTCATCACATTGCATCTCTTTCTCCATCTCTTCCTCAGTCTGAAAAAATATAACTGTGGAATAACTAGCCGACTAGTCCAGCAACTTACTCAGTGCATTGACACATTACACTGTGTGTCTACATTTTGGAATTATTCATGAACAATAACATGTAGACAAATAAATGCAAGACCTACTGTTTCTGACAATAACAACACATGATTACCTAATTTATTAACATTAAACACAAAATAAGTTAATAAGTTGGCTAAGTTAATGTAATATTGCTGGGTCTTACCAATTCCTCAAAGCATTCTCCAAATCTGAATTTCTCCAGTCCTGGGAACTCCGCTCCAGATTTAAAGAGATCCTCCAAGCTTCTGGCAACCAGGTGTAGAACTTCAAACTCGTAGGCGTAGACATTGCCATCTTCACATAACAGGAGAACCAGCTGCCATCCTGCTGTCGAACATCGGAAGTCATCCAGGGCACCAATGACCACCATCTCCATTCTCTCTGGAAGGTAGCAGTCTTTCCAAACTTCTAACTGTTCACCATCTCCAGCGTGGACAGTGTCCTCCAGACCCCCGATTCTCAACTCGTAACTTTTCGGCTTTGCAAGAGGAATCTTGCTGTTGCGATGTTTCAACACAAGCTCTTTGATTTGGCCGAGGAATTCTACAGCTTCTGTGGCAACAATTGACAATAATTAGAAAACATATTTAACATTGTAATGGTCAAGAGTGCAGAACATCCTACTTACAACCTGCAAATATTGACATTTTGAATCTTAATGTATTATTAGCCATCTCATTTAAAGATGCTGTCCTGGATCTTAAGCGCAACAAATTCCTAACATATTTTATAAATTGGATTTGTAACATATCACCTGAATTGCACACAGAAAAATATATATATATAATAATAAGGATTTGCAGGACGTAACATATCATATGATGATGTAGTACAGGGGGTCCGTTTTGGCTCGTGTGCACCACGTTCAAAACTACTGGTTGAAATTATACAAAAGTTCCGGAGCATCCCTTTAAACATACAATGATGGGTGGTTCTCACATATCACATATCAGATGTTCAAACATTGTTCCTGGAAGCTTTCATGTTGTTCTTTTGGCTTGAGCTGTCACATTGTATATCTCTGAAGGTATAGCTGTGGGTATAGTCTCAGCTAGTTGTCTTGCACTGTGGCAGTACTGTATTGAATGTTGGTGCTGTAACTCAAATCACACAGCTAAATCCCATCAGCTGCTAAGGTTGCTGCGGACTGGCTGAGGTCAAATGTGGATGAAGAGGAGGTCATCTTGATGCTGTTACAGTACATGTTTCCAGCTGTGATGACATCTTCCTGTGATCCAAGTCAACTGGTGCGCTCAAAAGTGGTAAGCTTCTTGCTCCCGAAGGTTGTGAAATTGGCTTCAAGTGCTTTTGTAGGTCGCATTGTGTAGGTCGGTGCTACAGTCTTAAAATGTTCATCTTCCAAATATGCCCCTGAAATCGTACTCTCGACCTGACAGCAGTGGTACCCTGTGATGCAGTAAGGGTTTCACTAAGGTCAATAGACCTGCTTCTCACCACGTCCATGATTGTTAGAAATCCAGGTTAGCGGGGTAGGAAGCTAAAGTCCTTCATCAAGTCTATGGATAAAAGTAATCTAATCAGATAACTAATGAATTTAGTGAAATTCTGAGTGCAAAGTTTGTTATTATTATTTCTTATTTGACTGCCAGCCATAACCGAGGTTGATTTAATATTAATATTAATACATTTTATTTTAAGTGCTTTTCAAACATGACTGACTAACCAGGGAGAGCACTAAACATGATGACAGACTAACCAGGGAGAGCACTAAACATGATGACAGACTAACCAGGGAGAACACTAAACATGATGACAGACTAACCAGGCAGCACACTACACATGATGAGAGACTAACCAGGGAGAACACTAAACATGATGACAGACTAACCAGGCAGAACACTAAACATGATGACAGACTAAGCAGGGAGAACACTAAACATGATGACAGACTAACCAGGGAGAACACTAAACATGATGACAGACTAACCAGGCAGCACACTACACATGATGCCAGACTAACCAGGGAGAACACTAAACATGATGACAGACTAACCAGGGAGAAGACTAAACATGATGACAGACTAACCAGGGAGAACACTAAACATGATGACAGACTAACCAGGCAGCACACTAAACATGATGCCAGACTAACCAGGGAGAACACTAAACATGATGACAGATTAACCAGGCAGAACACTAAACATGATGACAGACTAAGCAGGGAGAGCACTAAACATGATGACAGACTAACCAGGCAGCACACTAAACATGATGACAGACTAACCAGGCAGCACACTAAACATGATGACTGACTAAGCAGGGAGATCACTAAACATGATGACAGACTAACCAGGGAGAGCACTAAACATGATGACAGACTAAACAGGGAGAGCACTAAACATGATGACAGACTAACCAGGGAGAGCACTAAACATGATGACAGACTAACCAGGGAGAGCACTAAACATGATGACAGACTAAACAGGGAGAGCACTAAACATGATGACAGACTAACCAGGGAGAGCACTAAACATGATGACAGACTAAACAGGGAGAGCACTAAACATGATGACAGACTAACCAGGGAGAGCACTAAACATGATGACAGACTAACCAGGGAGAAGACTAAACATGATGACAGACTAACCAGGCAGAACACTAAACATGATGACAGACTAACCAGGGAGAACACTAAACATGATGACAGACTAACCAAGTGAGAGCACTAAACATGATGACAGACTAACCATGGAGAACACTAAACATGATGACAGACTAACCAGGGAGAACACTAAACATGATGACAGACTAACCATGGAGAACACTAAACATGATGACAGACTAACCAGGCAGAACACTAAACATGATGACAGACTAACCAGGGAGAACACTAAACATGATGACAGACTAACCAGGGAGAGCACTAAACATGATGACAGACTGACCAGGGAGAACACTAAACATGATGACAGACTAACCAGGGAGAGCACTAAACATGATGACAGACTAACCAGGGAGAACACTAAACATGATGACAGACTAACCAGGGAGAGCACTAAACATGATGACAGACTAACCAGGGAGAACACTAAACATGATGACAGACTAACCAGGGAGAGCACTAAACATGATGACAGACTAACCAGGGAGAACACTAAACATGATGACAGACTAACCAAGTGAGAGCACTAAACATGATGACAGACTAACCATGGAGAACACTAAACATGATGACAGACTAACCAGGGAGAACACTAAACATGATGACAGACTAACCAGGGAGAACACTAAACATGATGACAGACTAACCATGGAGAACACTAAACATGATGACAGACTAACCAGGGAGAACACTAAACATGATGACAGACTAACCAGGGAGAACACTAAACATGATGACAGACTAACCAGGGAGAGCACTAAACATGATGACAGACTGACCAGGGAGAACACTAAACATGATGACAGACTAACCAGGGAGAGCACTAAACATGATGACAGACTAACCAGGGAGAACACTAAACATGATGACAGACTAACCAGGGAGAGCACTAAACATGATGACAGACTAACCAGGGAGAACACTAAACATGATGACAGACTAACCAGGGAGAGCACTAAACATGATGACAGACTAACCAGGGAGAACACTAAACATGATGACAGACTAACCAGGCAGCACACTAAACATGATGCCAGACTAACCAGGCAGAACACTAAACATGATGACAGACTAACCAGGCAGAACACTAAACATGATGAAAGACTAACCAGGCAGAACACTAAACATGATGACAGACTAACCAGGGAGAACACTAAACATGATGACAGACTAACCAGGCAGCACACTAAACATGATGCCAGACTAAGCAGGGAGAACACTAAACATGATGACAGACTAACCAGGCAGAACACTAAACATGATGACAGACTAACCAGGCAGAACACTAAACATGATGACAGACTAACCAGGGAGAACACTAAACATGATGACAGACTAACCAGGGAGAGCACTAAACATGATGACAGACTAACCAGGGAGAGCACTAAACATGATGACAGACTAACCAGGGAGAACACTAAACATGATGTGTATGGATTGTGAGGTTCTGACATGGAGAGGGAGTTCCAGAGCTGGGGGCCTGCACTGCTAAAAGGACGTTCTCACATCGAGCAGAGCCTGTTGCGAGGGATGGTGAGGAGGCCAGTGTCAGAGGAGCGCAGTAAATGGGTGGGAGTGTAGGAGGTTAGAGAGGTGTGTGAGGGCCAGTCTATTTGAAGGTGAGCAGGAGTAGTTTGAAGATGATCCTGTATTGAACTAGGAGCCAGTGAAGTTTGACGAGGGTTGGGGTGATATCCCAATGTTTGGTCTGTGTGAGGTCTCTGGCAGCTGAGTTTGAATGGATGGAAGAAGGTCCAGTGTTTTGTCAGGGAGTCTGTAGAGAATGGTGTTGCAATAGTCCAGGCGTGAATGAGGGTTTCAGCAATGGGGTCGGTGATAGTGGGTCCGAGTTGTGACATGTTTTGGAGGTGCGTAATACATACTGAAGGCCTACGTTGGTTAGCATAGGGAAAATATAGCTTTGTTTGGCAGCATAAAACGTACAGCAACTGTATTGTTTAATGTCCAATAGGGCAGGTAATTACTCTAACAGTCAATTCTTAATTAAACTTCATTTTGGAAATGTAAAATCCAAGTCCGGAATGATTCTTCAATGGAGGTGGTGAAAAGGGAACAGGGTATCACAGACACTCATTGACCAACAGCCAAACAACCTCCTCACAGCGGAGACATCAGTCCAAATATCATCACCCATCACCTTCATCCATGTTTTCTTCTGTCACACTGCTCACATGCATTCACCTGCAGATCCACACACACCTTGATGGAATGTTTCTTCTGTCACACCAATCGAACACTTGATAGCCTACCTATATAATGAAATATCTTCATCCAACATTTCTTCTTTGGCACTGATGAATCTGGTGTCCAGAGCTATCTGTCTTCTCTGATGTCCAGGTCCCACCGACTTTCAGAGAGATTTGTCACGCACGACGTCCTAAATCCTAGTTTGAAAAATGTACTACTTCTCAAACCTCGTACAAGTCTCACACAGGCACATGTGGTGATTTAATGGACATGTTTGCGTCACTATTATATCTCAACATAGAAATTCAACCACTATGCAGTAATACGACAGAGGAAGAAAAATCTCTGACGAAAACTATGAAAAGATAGCAGCAAAGATGTGTTATAAACAGTTGTCAATAGGTTATGGCATAAATCAGACAAACGTGATATACTTGATGTGTTCCCATTTAGAACCGTGACTAGTTAGTAGTGCTTGTTTTAATGGGTCCCAAATGTACAGTAGGACATCTGAGATACGAACACATTAGAAATGGAGGTTGTTTGGAACACTGAATTCTGAAAGGCCCATAACTTTGAAATCCATTTAAAGGAATAGTTTGAGATTTTGGCAAATGTTCTACTTACCCAGAGTCATATGAACTCATGGATACCATTTGTATGTCGCTACATGCAGTTTGAAGGAAGTTGAAGGTAGTTTCTGGAGGGAATGCTAAATAGAATCAGCGCAACGAATGGAAATCTATGGGATCAGCTAGCTTTTTGATTTCCTTGTGGATTTTTAAAGAATCGGCCTTAGGCCTTATATAGTATAGAATGACAACCAATCATAAAACATGAAGACACTGTTTTCATATAGTGAAGGAGGGGCCCTAGTGGCCACAAGTCACCAGTAACCAAGCAAATTTCTCTATCATGAAATTTTTATGTTTATGGAAATTGTTTATTGAAAAACATTAAACGTGTAAAATATGAGGTCTAGTGTTGTCTTAACCCGGGATTCAATCCGATTGCGGGTAATAGGCAATGCGGCTTTTAAAGGCAATGTTCCCGAGTTCACGGAGATCGCATTCACGGTAAATGCTGCATATGTCAGCTGAATCAGACATTTCCTTTTAAAGTGTCTGAATACAAAGGCCATTGGATGACAATACACTACATAAAGAAAGTCGGCTGATACCTTTTTTCCCACTCTCACAGTGAAGAAACTCAGTCTTTATCTGCTTTAACGACCTGTATAAAATGATAAAAACAGTATAAGTATTGTTTTATTAAACTGATTTGAATTGATTTAACTAAAACAACAAGAAATACACATTTGCAAATTAGGTAAAGAACCCAGACATGCCTTGAGTAAATTCTTAAACAATTGAAATTCAGCAAGTCAATAAATGTAATAAACAAAGTGTGGGCCAACGTCATTTCCATGTAAATAACCTGGAGCCTCATATATATATATCATCTCTTACATTTTTATAATTGAAATATCTTTACCCCATTGATGTGATGATTCCCCGATGACTGTTGGGAAAACAATACAAATGCTGGTGAACAAGTAGGGCAAAAAAAGCACTTCAACTTGAAGAATCCACACCAAAATGAATAAACACTACTCATGAATAATATAGATTAAAACTATTTTTGGATTGGTCTACCATCCCATCAAATCAACATGACAATTATAATTTAAAATGTCATTCCAATAAATAGTTTATTTGAGTGAAACACACCTAATAAAGTTGAAATAGGCTTACATTAAATAGTTGTATACACCTAAACATTCCGTATAAACCTAGGGATGGGCATTTGACTTTTTTTGACTGTTTGAGTACTCCAGTACTCAAATAAAAAATAAGCTATTTCTAGAACAATGTCTGCACTGGGAAATATGTCAACAATGTCCAATTTATCATAACAATTACAGGTAAGGAATCCTAATAGCTAAATTGTTTAATGTAGGTCAATTCAGTCAATAAAAAAACACATTTAAGATTAATTTATTGAAACTGTAATATCAACTGGTTATAGTGTATCCTGGAACACATCTTCAATAAAGTAGTAACCACAGTGTGGCGCTTGCTGATAAAAGCCTATGGCTGTGCAATTTCATAGCCTTGTTTTGCTAATATAGACGCTCTTATTTCCCGAGCACTTATCACAGTCAATACACATATTTTATAGTAAAAGCATGACGTAATATAAGAGATTAAAATAGAACAGAATACTGCGAAGTGATTCGCATCTCGCGTCTGAACAGTTATTCACAAAGAATGGTAATTTGAAACGGGTCTCAATTTGGCAAGTTGAAACACATATTTTTCAGGGTTACAAACCTAAATCTGTCTTCTTATCGATATACAGACGTTCAATTTAGTTATTTAGTTATAATGATCTAAATGTATTAACACATTTTCATTGAACACTGCATTGGGATGAATTAGGGTCACGACATATGTTTGGGGAGTAGGCCTGGGCTTAATGGTTCTGATGAAAATACGTTCTTTGTCTTTATCAAACTAATGTTTTTGCATATTTCCAGTGTGGATGCTGTCTATATGCAGGGTGGTGATAGCCAAGGCTAACCAATTCTAAATGACACTAGCGGTTCGCAATGTAGGGTATTCAATAGTTACCACAGCCACAACGTCCGAAACCCTGCCTGTTTTTACATTTCGCTTCTTAAAATCTGATTTTAAACCTAACCCTTAACCCTAACCTTAATCACATTGTTAACCTTGTGCCTAAACCTAACCTTTTAAGCTTTTTTATATGAATATTTACGATATAGACAATGCTGACTTTGTGACTGTGATAACTAGGTTCACTCGCAAAGTCACCTAAACTGAAAATGACGCAGTTCTTCCAAAACTGCAGCTCATTGCTGGAATACATATTTCCCTACTTCAGTCAACCAGTCCATTTTGAAGTTGTGATAAAGCTCTCCTCATTTTGCAAGGATTGTAGCTTCTGTATCCCATCAGTTTGACACGTTTTTATAGTCATTTATTTCTATAAGCGCATTCAGCACGCGTGAGTAGAGGGAGCAATCGTAATTCAACATAGGTTAATGCTGCGTTAATGTAGTCGTCGGAGCGTTCTATTTCCTAACTGCGATGTTGGAAATATGACTTTGTTTCATTCATGTGCATTTTGGTCGGAACAATTCTTCAACATATAAGATTTTAGCTACCTTGATAAGCTAACTAACGTTGCTTATAATTAAGTTAGCTAGCTAAATTAACATTGATATAAACCCAGGTTCGTTACAATATGATCAATATGATTAAACTAGCTACCTTATGCCGTACCCATCTTGTGCTTGTCAAAAACGTGTTGTTATCATCTTTTGTTCGAAAATGTAAAAGGTCAGTGGTCACAATTCGGTAGCTCACACAGTTTCCCGAATTGTAATTCTGATGTGAAGGGTCATTCAAGTGAAACTTCCCAGTCAGAACTTCCGATAACTCCGATAGCACGTGAACGCAGCATATGCTACTTCTCTAATGTATCTAATGGATTTCTCGAGCCAAAGTAGAAAACACTTTCTTCTCACCAAAGACACGTTTCTTCAGCAGACATATATTTATTTTTATTAGCCTACTCGGGAACCGAAACCATAGGACCAATATTTGTGGTAATAGTAATTAGAACAAAATAAACATCATACATTTCCGGAAGGCTATCACCCCTTCAATGAAACACTTATACAGTATTACAAACAAGTCTATCGTAACATAGCTTACCAGATTCAAATGTAGTCTGTAAGAAATGTAAAGGCAATTTACCAACAAAACAAAAAACGTTTGAACTGCTTCTTTAGGGCTGTTGCGTAAGAACTTGGCGTGACAAGTTGTTCTTGACTGAACACGGAAGAGCTTGAGAGGACAGTATAGTTCACTGGAAAACTACTGTAGGCAATATGCTGTGTGCGTCATATTTCATTATAGGCTCATGACTGAGGCGTGGCTTTAGACTACGTAGCTAAATTTAACCCTTTTCTCTTAGACTTTAGAAAAGGACGTGGAGGGAAAGGCAGTTTTTAAGTTGTCAATAAAACAAACATTTTGGGGGACTGTTGCAGCTCACTTCTCCTTTAAACCATCTATTGTGTACAACAATATATGAATTTGATTTCATTTGACAGAAATGTTGGTTAGACTATTGTTATAATACCATTTATACCATTGTAACAAAGTCATTGGATACGCATGGATATGTTGTGCTATCTGTGTTAATACTTTCAACCTAAGTTAGAGACTTCTTAAGTGCAACTGATGTAGCTTGCCAGAACGGTTTAGTCGATGTTGATGCCCTGGGCAGCCTGCAACTCAAGCTCTTTGCCTGCTCACAGGTTACTGACATGTTGTTCCTCTGCATGGGTGTGGCTCCTTCATTTCTCATTCTGTTCCACTGAGAATGGTGTTTTAGCTCACCTGGCCAGTACACGATGGAGGAGTTTTTCCAGATTGAAATTGATTGCATTTCTTTTTTGAGTGGTTGGCGAAGGGCGAAGTCGGCTCAGAACAAGGTTGTACTAAGCTATATGGAATTGTTTTAAGGAGGTCATACCAATAATCATTTAGCTATTTGATTTTGAATTTCAAGACCGCTTGAAGTCTATATTTTTTTAAATACATTTTTTTTTAATCAAATTATTTTGGGCCTTACTGCTATTAGCCCATACAAACTCATTGAATAACACAAAACAATCAACATTCATTTTGTCCTGAAGTGTCTGTCCTATATCTGAGAGATATCAGGAAGATCAGAAAAAATAAGTATTTTATTTTTTATATGTATTTAACCCCTCCTTTTGGGCACAAAAGAGTCTAAGCCCTGTAAGCCGTGGGAGCAGGGGTTCTACTAAGCTATATGGAATTGTTTTAAGAAGGTCATACCAAGGATCATTTAGCTTTTGGATTTTGAATGTTAAGACCGCTTGAAGTAAAAAAATATATATACAAAATTACTTGATGAACAATTTTATTTGTGGCCTTACTGCTAATAGCCCATACAAATGCATTGAATAACAGATTCACGACATGGAAGAACAGATAGTCCCCTCCAATAAATCTACAGGAAGTTTGTTCTGAAGTGTCTGTCCTATATCTGAGAGATATAAGAAAGATCAGGAATATATATATTTTTTTACATGTGTTTAACCCCTTATTTTTGGCACTAAACAGTACCTTCATTCATTTTTTCAACTGGTACCGGGGGACCTTCAGACAAATCTTGTGAGACCTGTTGGCGTCCTAGAGCAAAACAACCGACATGTACCTGTGAGTCTCACTTTTCCACAGGGGGGTCGGTTTCTCCCATCTTCCGTGTTTATGCTACATTGTCACATCTGATAACACGGAAGAGCTTGAGAGGACAGTATACTTCACTGGTAAATTACTGTAGGCAAAATGATGTGTGTGTCATACTTCATTATAGGCTCATGACTGAAAAATAAACTGAGGCATGGGGTTTAGACTAGTAGCCAGTTTTAACCAACTTTCACTTTAGAAAAAGACGTGGAGGCAAAGGCACTTTTTTAAGTTGTCAATAAAACAACACTTTTGGGGGATCGCTTCTCCTTTGAACCATCTATTGTGTACAACAATATATTGGTTAGATTTAATTTGACAGAAATGTTGGTTAGACTATTCTTATACACTTATACAGGTATAACAAAGTAATTGGATACCATGATACACATGGATATGTTGTGCTATCTGTGTTAATACTTTCAACCTAAGTTAGAGACTTTTTAAGAGCAGTTGATGTGGTTTTCCACAACGGTTTAGGTGATTTTCACGCCCTGGGCGAGCCTGGAAATGCAGCTCTTTACCTGCTCACAAGTTACTGACATGTTGTTCCTCTGCATGGGTGTGGCTCCGACATTTCTCATTCTGTTCCACTGAGAATGTTGTTTTGGCTCACCTGGCCGGTACATAGGAGGGTAGGGTAGGAGGAGGGTAGGAGGAGTAGGAGGAGTTTACATCGGTTGAAAGGGATTTCATTAGTTTTCTAATTGGGCTGCTTCCCGGGTGTGAACCAAATGCCCCTCTTGAGCGGATGGCGAATGCGAAGTCGGCTCAGAATAGGGTTCGACTAAGCTATATGGAATTGTTTTAAGAAGGTCATGCCAAGGATCATTTAGCTATTTGATCTAGACCCGTTGAAGTATAAAAAAATATATACTAATGTATTTGATGAACAATTTTATTTGGATTTACTGCCCATACAAATGCATTGAATAATAAATTCACTACATGGAAGAACAGATAGTCCCCCCAATACATCTATTGGAAGTTTGATCTGAAGTGTCTGTCCTATATCTGAGAGATGTAAGGAAGCTAAGGAAACATTTTTATTTTTATGTACCCCTTATTTTTGCCAATAAAGAGTGCATTCGGAAAGTATTCAGACCCCTTGACCTTTTCCACATTTTGTTACATTACAGTCTTATTCTAAAATTTATAAAATCTTTTTTTTCCTCATGAATCTACACACAATACCCCACAGTGACAAAGAAAAACAAGTTTATTGAGATTTTTGCAATTTCTTTTTTTATACAAACTAAAATGTCACATTTACGTAAGTATTCCGACCCTTTACTCAGTACTTTGTTGAAGCACCTTAGGCAGCAAATACAGCCTTGAATCTTCTTGGGTATGATGCTACAAGCTTGGCACACTTGTATTTGGGGAGGTTCTCCCATTCTTCCATACAGATCCTCTCAAGCTCTACTCAGGTTGGATGGGGATCGTCACTGCACAGCTATTTTCAGGTTTCTCCAGAGATGTTAGATCTGGCTCAAGTCCGGGCTCTGGACATTCAGAGACTTGCCCTGACGCCACTCCTGCATTTTATTGGCTGTGTGCTTATGGTCGTTGTCCTGTTGGAAGAGGAACCTTCGCCCCAGCCTGAGGTCCTGAGTACTCTGGAGCATGTTTTCATCAAAGATCTCTCTATACTTTTCTCTGTTCATCTTTCCCTCAATCCTGACTAGTCTCCCAGTCCCTGCCGCTGAAAAACGTCCCCAAAGCATGATACTTCCACCACCATCCTTCACCGTAGGGATGGTGTCAGGTTTCTTCCAGACGTGACGCTTGGCATTCAGTCCAAAGAGGTAAATCTTGGTTTCATCGGACCAGAGAATCTTGTCTCTCATGTCCTGAGAGTCCTTTAGGTGCCTTTTGGCAAACTCCAAGCGGGCTGCCATGTGTCTTTTACTGAGGAGTGGCTTCCGTCTGGCCACTCTACCATAAAGGCCTAATTGATGGAGTGCTGCAGAGATCGTTGTCCTCCTGGAAGGTTCTCCCATCTCCACAGAGAAACACTGGAGCTCTGTCAGAGTGACCATCGGTTTCTTGTTCACCTCCCTGACCAAGGCCCTTCTCCCGATAGCTCACTTTGGCCAGGCGGCCATCTTTAGGAAGAGTCTTGGTAGTCCAAACTTCTTCCATTTAAGAATTATGGAGGCTACTGTGTTCTTTTTATTTTATTTTTTTAAATTTTATCCCCATTTCTCCCCAATTTTTCGTGGTATCCAATCGCTAGTAATTACTATCTTGTTTCATCGCTACAACTCCCGTGGGGGCTCGGGAGAGACGAAGGTCGAAAGCCATGCGTCCTCCGAAGCACAACCCAACCAAGCCGCACTGCTTCTTTAACACAGCGCGCCTCCAACCCGGAAGCCAGCCACACCAATGTGTCGGAGGAAACACCGTGCACCTGGCCCCCTTGGTTAGCGCGCACTGCGCCCGGCCCGCCACAGGAGTCGCTGGAGCGCGATGAGACAAGGATATCCCTACCGGCCAAACCCTCCCTACCCCGGACGACGCTAGCCCAATTGTGCGTCGCCCCACGGACCTCCCGGTCGCGGCCGGCTGCGACAGAGCCTGGGCGCGAACCCAGAGACTCTGGTGGCGCAGTTAGCACTGCGATGCAGTGCCCTAGACCACTGCGCCACCCGGGAGGCCGCTACTGTGTTCTTGAGGGACCTTCAATGCTGCAGATATTTTTTGTTACCCTTTCCCAAGCATTTCTAAAAACCTATTTTCGCTTTGTCGCGTCATCATCATTGTGTGTAGTTTGTTGAGGATTTGTTTATTATTATTCCATTTTAGAATAAGGCTGTAATGTAACAAAATGTGGAAAAAGTCAAGGGGTCTGAATACTCTCCCAATGCAGTGTAGACAGGTGTGTGCCTTTCCAAATCATCTCCAATCAATTTAATTTACCACAAGTGGACTCCAATCAAGTTGTAGAAACATCTCAAGGATGATCAACGGAAACAGGATGCACCTTAGCTCAATTTCGAGTCTCATTGTAACGGCAGTCTAGCTCTTCCTCC
This sequence comes from Salvelinus fontinalis, assembly GCF_029448725.1. Lineage (NCBI taxonomy): Eukaryota > Metazoa > Chordata > Actinopteri > Salmoniformes > Salmonidae > Salvelinus > Salvelinus fontinalis. The sequence continues at coordinate 38,793,469 of NC_074698.1, forward strand.
TCCTCGGACGAGGAGAGGCGAGAAGGATCAGAGGACCAATGTGCAGCGTGGTAATTAGACATAATGAATTTAATCAAACAAAAAACAAGACACTATACAAACTGACAAAACACACTAACCGTCACAGTCCCGTGTAGCACCAACACTGACACAGGAACAATCACCCACAAACAAACAGTGAGAACAGCCTACCTTAATATATTCTCAATCAGAGGAAACGTCAAACACCTGCCTCTAATTGAGAACCATATCAGGCAACACATTTAACCCAACATAGAAACAGACAAACTAGACACACAACATAGAATTCCCACCCAGCTCACGTCCTGACCAACACTAAACAAGCAAAACACATACGAACTCTGGTCAGGACGTTACACTCATAGCAAAGGTTCTGAATACTTATGTATAGAAGGTATTTCTGTTTTTAATTTTTAATACATTTGCAAACATTTCTAAAAACCTGTTTTTGCTTTGTCATTATGGGGTATTGTATTGGGGAAAAAATCATTTAATCAATTTTAGAATAAGTGTTTAATGTAACAAATTGTGGGAAAAGTCAAGGGGTCTGAATACTTTCTGAAAGCACTGTATATACTGTACCTCCGTTCATTTTTTCAACTGATACCGGGGCACCATCAGACGAGTCTTGTGAGGCCTGTGGGCGTCCTAGAGCAAAACAAGCGACATGTTCCACAGAGGGGTCAGATTAGTGTGGTTTAGCCGTTTCACAGGGATGGTTAACTCTCCAAGTTCTACTAGTTCATACCAATCTAGGTAGATCCTCTTTCAGTTTTGATGCCCCCCATTCTTGGAATAGCCTGCAGAACTCATTGCAACTTGATTCCCTGGGGCTGCCAGGGCAGTTTAACAGTCTAGTATTAGGTGTGTTGAATATACAGTAAGTTGCAGTTATTTTGATTTAAATGAAGAGATTGTTGTTGTTGTAATATTGAAAGTTGTAACTTGTAGTGTTTTATTATTTTTGCTTTATCTTTTTTAGAGTGATCCTTTTGTACTGTGGCATTGTTCTGTTGTATTGCTGTGCTCAGGGCACCTTTTGAAAATGAGCTACACCACAATACCTACTAGATGTCCTCATGGTACTGTAGAACTAACTACTACTGATAGTAATGTGTGATAACTGAACTAGTCATGATAAACAGATAATTTAACCAATGTTGGGGATCTTCATCTATTTTACGGTAGTCATTGCCCTATAATCTGGGAGGAAGATAACAGGCTAAATTGCAAACACATCTATCTACTCTGACATTAACACATCTAAAGCAGTGGAGGCTGCTGATGGGAGGACGGCTTATAATAATGTCTGGAATGGAGTGTATTGGATGGAATGGAGTAAATAGAATGGTATCAAATGTGTTTGGCAATGTACAGTATAACAATAATCAATAATAATAATAATAATAACAATAATAATCAAGCATGTTATTGTACTGCATTGATTTCAATTAAATTGATCTCTATGTCCTGGTTTTTCCTAGAATAAATGGATGGAATAACTTGTTTTGCAAATCCACAATGGCTATTTTCCTACTTCCTGTTTGGGCTTAGAAAGAGATTACAGTACATTACAGGACATTGGTACATTCATATGATGAGTCAATAAAGATGCATTCCCTCATATGGACCTCTAGGTGGGAGTACATTTACATAACAAACACAAACACAGCCTTTTATCACTCATCTCTGTGCTTTTTATTATTTTACCACTGTTTTACTGCTAGTGTTTAACTGTAGGACGTGAGGCTTGTTGCTCTGAGGTTTCGTTTCTCCAGCAGACTGGAGAGAACATGAGGGTGTTGCCAATTGTTATCGCTGTGCTGTAGAGTGCCGACTACAAAGCCTTAGCGTAAACCTTCCCCTCTGTGGTTGAGGCATCTCAGAATATCTAGATATAACACAAAACATTTATCTGATTAGACTAACTATGTTTCAAATACATTAACTGGTGGCCTAATGGACACAACAACATAACATTTAAGACAAGTCTAACTGGTTCAATCTTCTCTCTTGTTTGCGTTAATATAATGTATCTGAAATGTGCTCTTATAACCAAAAACAACTCTACTTGATGTTAATATTGTCTATTTATTTGTTCCACAGTGCTCAATAACTATTAGGTAAACATGAATATAGTCATCGTCGAATAAGCTGAAAATGTGTGATACAAAACTTCCCTTGAGTTTCTGTCTGACACGCCTTTGTAATTTTCCTCTCAACAGGTTGAGTCATGCACGTGCGTACTTCTCTGGGAAAGGTAGTCAGATAACAAAACACCCTGGTGCTCCGCTGATGCCCTGAGTTCCTCCTGACTGATGCATAATGTTGTAACTATTACTAATGTATTACTGACTAAACAGCATTATCTCTCTTACAAAAGGTTAAGGGTATAATATTATTCCTTGAGGTTCATGGTGTCATCACTGATACATAGACATCATGTGATTTTGTTATTGCTTTATTATTTTACTTTGAGCAACATTTGTAATATTAAAATGCATTTATGCTGTTCAAAATGAGAAAACGTACAAACTGAACCAGTGACAGAAGAGGTGTTGATTGTGTTAGGTTGGCCTCTCAAAACCGGTTTAAGGTTGAATAACCTCAGATCAAAACATTCCACATTTCCTGTTTTGTTGTGGAAACAGTATGAGTACTGTACAATTATTTTTATGCTTTTAGGGATCAACTCACACTGCCATTTTATCTTGGCCCTCCATTCTTCACTTGTAAAGATGACCACTTAAACTTACAATAAATAAATGGAATAGCGAGTCCTCTCTGTTACAGCATGGCTGTAATGCATCACCCAAGTAGGTGTTACTGGTGGTGGGAGTTTGAGTTTGCCCCAAAACCTGTTTTATTTCACCTTGAGATCAAATGTATTTTGCCAGAGAGATCTGGTCCAAGTTATAGCAGCAAACTGGAAGGAAACTAAAACATCCAACCTACTTTTAACAATTCTCATTTATTGACGGATTCAAAATATTTACAAGATAAGTTTGTGTCATAAAGTAACATAATTGTATGTAATCATCATGCTGTCTGTTGTTTTAGTCCTCTGTATTAGCTGTGGTTTCACTGAATGGTCTACATTCAAACAAGTTCAGTGTCACACCCTTTCTGAAGTTTCCTGTCACATCAGAAATGTGTTCATTTTCATTTCATTCATTTTCCACTGTGACATAAAGCACATGGCAGACTATTTGACAAGGGACACAGTTGATAGCTTATTACAATTAAACATCCCCCAATATAAACAAATAAAAAGTAAACAACCAAACACAAATACCAAACCAAAAAGTTAAACAACTTCAAAATGTATTACCAAGGTTGCTGCGTTCTATGTCTGTTATTAGTGGTAATAAGTGTATTGTTTGTCCGAGCTGTAATTCACAACTCTCAATGACAGAAAGCATTTACTTACGCATTATGACTATGGCACAGTTGCCTTAATCCCAGTTGAGTGATTAAAGAACCATTGTTTTTTCTAAGACATTTTCTCTTGTGTAGTGTACAAAACGCATATTGCTGCAGACATCCTGATCCAACACAGTCTCACGTGCGTTTTTGTGTGGCTTAATTCGTGAGAAAAGACACGAATTGATGTGCTTCTTAGTTCGTGCGAAAAGACACACATTTAACCAGTAGGCTTCACACAAGCCTTTGCAACAACCATATAGACAGGATAATTTATATTTCATTTTTGTTCTTCTTAATGGCTAATTCAACGTCATGAATATACAGAAATGTTGTCTTTGTTGAACCATGTTTTAAAATGTTGTATGCCTATATGTACTGTTTTAGACTGAACATAATTTTTGAGAAAAGACGCACATTTACGTGCGACTTAATTCATGGGGAAAATGGTTTTTATTAATGCCAATGCTGTTTTCTATGCACGATTTCGCTTAATACTTTGGATACTGGTGCACTTGTAATCAGAAGGCCTTTTTGTCATGTAGGCAACAGTACACGATTTTCTTCATAACCCATGTCTTATTTCGTGGAGCCTAAATTACACAATTTTCTTCATAATGCATTTATTACATGTTAAACAGGTTAATGTAAAATAATGAATTATGTTGGTGTCACGTCCTGACCATAGTTTGCGTTGTATGTTTCTATGTTTTGTTTGGTCAGGGTGTGATGTGAGTGGGCATTCTATGTTGTATGTCTAGTTTGTCTATTTCTATGTGTTTGGCCTGATATGGTCCTCAATCAGAGGCAGGTGTCAGTCTTTGTCTCTGATTGGGAGCCATATTTAGGTAGCCTGTTTTGTCATTGTGGGTTGTGGGTGATTGTTCCTGTTTCCTGTGTCTTTGTGTATGTCACCAGACAGGACTGTTTCGTTTCGTTTTTATTTCTCGTTATTTTGTTGTTTTGTTCGAGTATTCGGTTTTCATTAAAAGGAATATGAATAGAATACTCACCACGCTGCATCTTGGTCCTCCTCTCTTTCTCCTAACGACGAACGTTACACTTACACTTATGGCTTACACTTATGGCACTTCCAAGGCCTTTCCATTATGATTATTACGGTCATGTCAATCATGTTATATACTTAGGCTACTGTAAATGTCAGTTTCCTAGTACCGAATAGCACTTGAATGCAGTATTATGCTGGCTTCACATTCTCGTGGGAAATGGGAAAATGGGAAGTTGTAACTCCGACATGATTGTGTTCCAAGTGCTTTTGAAGTCGGAACAATTATTCAACTAATAAGATTGGCCACATCGTTTTCTCATTTCCCACTTGTAATTCCTATTTTGAGGGTCATTCAAATGAAACTTCCCAGTCGGGACTAGGAATTTCCGAGAACTCCGATAGCACCGGAACGAGGCATTAGTATGTGTAATAGACAACAGTAGGGTCTGAGTGGCGGCATGTCCAGCACTCATACCCATTCACGACCACCGCGAAGTGAGTGTCAGTATCCTACTATGTGTCCGTCCGTGCAGTCAACTAGTATAATTATTGTTTGTGACGTAAGTATGGGGATTATTATTAAGGTTCTGGTCGTCTGAGATACAGGCTATACAACAAGCAATATAACTATAGAATTAAGAAACTAAAGGAAATAAAGTAATAAGGAAATAAATGCAAAAAATTAAATATTTACATTTACATTTAAGTCATTTAGCAGACGCTCTTATCCAGAGCGACTTATAACCTTAAATAAATATAACCTTAACAAATGTTTGGTTGCTTTAAGACTAATGAGTCATGTCTACACAATAATATTGGAGCGGTTCCAATGTTTAGCCTACATACATAGCCTACATCTGTCTTCAGATTTATTTAAAATAAATGTCTTCAGATTTATTTTGTGGGTGATTTTTCCATTGAAAGAAATTTATTTAATCTTCCACTCCACTCTTCCGATACATTTATTTGCTGCAGACAAGATGATATTCAACAGGTAGGCATTTTGAAACCGTTCAGAGATCATTCCAAGTAATGGCACTCTTTGGGTTCTTTGCCAGGGAACATTTAAATACATTATCAATGGCAAATACTGTTTTCTATGCTTGATTTCACTTAATATTTTGGGGTGTTGTTGCGCTCATTGCAGTCAGAAAACATATGTTGGCCGATCTCTCTTTATTTCTATCCATCCTCTTGATACAGATCTCTTGATCTATCCTTTGGCTGCATTTTAAGTAAGTGGAAACTTTTTCTCTTTTAATTTAGCTTTCTTCCCATTTCTTGTGTTTTCAAAAACAAACCAGGTTGTAGTTTAAAAATAAAAAACAACTGGAGGAGATTATTCAAAAATTGTATCTTAAAATAAGTAACCAAATCCCACTGGCCCAGGTATTGTATCTGTCAACTAGCGACACTCATTGCACTATGCACCTGAGGTTATGGCAGGAGGCCTACATCTATGTTACAATAGTAGTCAACAGTTAGTATGACACATTATGTTACAGTGTGGCATGTGGGGTAATGTTAAAGCCTCAGGCTTAGTTTTATTACCAGGCGAGGTCCATTATCAGATCTGACCCATATGATTGAGTCATTAAAACCCATGTCACCTTCAAACACACACACAGCACTTCTTTAGTGGGTTTGAGAAGGGTAATGGCTTGATGTTTAATGCGAACTCAACGTCAGCTCCTTAGTTGGCCAAACTCTCTTTATCAATTGCTATTGTTAGTAGATGTCGACCGATTATGATTTTTCAACGCTGATACCGATACCGATTATTGGAGGACAATAAAAGCCGATGCCGATTATTCGGACGATTAAAAAAACATGTATTTATATATATATATATATATCATACACACACACACATTTTTGTAATAATGACAATTGCAACAATACTGAATGAACAATGAACATTTATTTTAACTTAATATATAATACATAAATAAAATCAATTTAGTCTCAAATAACATGAGAACATATGTTAAAACGAACCACCAGATTTCATGGGTCTTCAATATTCCCAGTTAAGTTTTAGGTTGTAGTGCAGAAATCAGAGCTTGTCTGCATGGTCCCCTGTCAGTCTGCTCCTCCGCGAAACACAGACCTTATTTGAAGTAGATCAAGACATTCTCTATGGAAGACATGAACGGTAAAATAACGAAGGAACCCCTTTCAAGTTCAGCCGCATTACAGGAATTATAACGCGTCGACTATTTCTCTCTAAACCATATACCTTTGACTAATCCGGAAACTATCACCTCGAAAACAAAACGTTTATTCCGTTCCGTATTTTATCTAACGGGTGGCATCCATGAGTCTAAATATTCCTGTTACATTGCACAACCTTCAATGTTATGTCATAATTACGTACAATTCTGGCAAATTAGTTTGCAAAGAGCCAGGCGGCCCAAACTGTTGCATATACCCTGACTCTGCGTGCAATGAACGCAAGAGAAACGACACAATTTCACCTGGTTAATATTGCCTGTCCGGAACAATCTGTCCTCTCTCATCCCTCTGTCTCCATCTGAACCTAATCCCTGGAGGCTTGTTTGCCTTTTTCTTTTTCTTTTCCTAAAAAGTGCATTTCAATTATCCTGGCTGGTCCACTAATAAAAGTCTCCCTCAAGCATGGCTTGCTTGTGCACATATGGAGCACAAGCAATAATTTTTTTTCTCGCATAAGGTGAAGTGATTTGTCAGCTGAGGAAAGGCACCTGCAGTAGACCCACGTTCTGGCTCACTCACACTGCTAACATGTGTAGAAGTTCACAAGGATGCTAACAAGTGTACCGTCGTGCCTCATGCTCAATGGGCAATATCATTGATGCCCGTGTTCAGGTCATATCACGGAGTCTACGTTTAAATTCACATTTGTGCCATGTGGGGTCTACTTTGACAAACAAAAAGCATTGATAAATCATAAGGCTGTGGTGCTGGGGTTGTGTTGGGAATATTTGTGCACGTATGGGAGCTATAGGGGTTACATTACCGGTAATGTTACATTACCCTTTCTGGGTTGAGCTCCTCAGCCAGCCTTTTTGACTCGTTAATGGCCTCGTCCAGTTGGGCTTGTGGGTCCTCCTCTTGGTTGAGCTCCTCAGCAAGGCGTTCTGCCTTTTTAATAGCCTCATCCAGTTGGTCTTGGGGGTCCTTAGAGGCCATACCATCTCAAAAGAAACATTAAGAGACCATTTCCAATCATAGCACATTCCTTCACATTGTAACCTCCCGTCTATGACAAAAGCTGCATGTCATTGATTGCGTGTGTGTTTTACTATGTCCTGCATGTCACTAAAGGTCTTCATCCTCCTCCACACGCAGACTGACTGATCTACAAATCACTTTGCATAACAAATACATATTTATTATTACTTGCAGATCAGTCAGTCTGTCACCATTTACCAACAATGCACTATTAGTCTGTCACTTTCTTTTTCATGTTGTTCTATGACATGTGTGCAACTCCAGTCCTTAAAGGCTACAGTGTCCAAAGGTTTCGATCAATTTAGATCATTGACTAGTTAGGACCTCCTCTCACCTGATTGTCTGAACAGGATTTCATCAACTCCTTTACGTCCCTCCTAGGGTCCCTCTCTCCTTCTTCCAAGGAGAAGTCACAAGATGAATACAGATAGTGGCAATGTGTATTTCTTGGAAGATGCAAAGAGGAAAATTAGGAATATATAGCCTAATGTATAAGTGGTTAAAATAATACGTGAGAATGATTTTCCCAACAGATATTAGTGACCAATGTATTCCAGTAACTTGTGACATAAGGAATGGATACAATATCCCTTTAAAATAAAGCACATATAGACCTATTGTTCTGACGGAGCAAGGAGAAACATATTTTCCCTATTGGAGAGTCAACTGGATTAAGGAGGGCAGGTCAAGAAGGTGAGGTCTGGCTACACCTCTAAACAACATGAGAGTTCCAGATGGAATAGCATCAAAGACTATGGCGAACTCTCTAGTTGTTACAGGGATATTGTAACGAGATAAAAATTCCTCATAATTGAGTAACAATCCTTCTGCATTAAAAAGTTGACTCACCAGCAAGATATGATTATTGAACCAGTTCTTAAAAAATAAAGAATAGTTTCTATACAAAATGTCCTTATTGTTCCAAATGAAATACCTACGCGGGGAAAAATTATGTTTATATATTAACCACCAAGCTAAGAATAATTATCTGCGAAAAGCAGATCATTTTGCAGGAATCTTATCAATGTTATAGTTACAAAGTAACATAAAATTGAGGCCACCAAAACGGGAGAAGATGTAACGAGGGATGAAATTCCAAATTGAAGTAGGATTCTTTAAAAAATGTTTGGGCCCAATTTATCTTAAAAGTATTATTCAAAGTAGGAAAATCCAAAAAATTGAGTCCACCATATTCATATGAGTTCATAATGACAGATTTTCTAATATAATGTGTACGATTTTTCCAGATGAATTTGAAAAGCACCTGGTCAACCGCTTTAGCTATTTTGTTGTCAAGGTATAGAGACTGGGCTGCATATGTAGGTCTGGAGATACCTTCAGCTTTAGAAAGCAATACTCAACCTTTCAAGGTTAATCCCTCTGCAACCAATGGTTCAACTTCTTTTAGTTTTTTTCAATAATAGGTATAACATTTAATGGGCATCTTTCCTGTTGATCCTTAGATATGGTAATCCCGACCTACCTGTTATCTGACCAGGGTCTAGACATCTGGTGTGGGCGAAAAATCTATAAACAACAAATGTCACATGACTGGATGAGGTCACCATTCTTGTTCTTCTTGTAACTTTCTGGTAGGCTTAGAAGCTTTCCGGTGTTTTGCTGCTCTCACAGGTCAACGCAGGTATTGCACTTGATTTATCGTTCTCATAACCGGAGGTGCAGCCAAGTGGAAATACGAAAGCTTTCTAGCTATTTCACACTGACTGTATTTTGAACACAAGAAAGTTTATAGTGAAAGGTGCTTACACTTAGAGCCATGTATTTACACTCAGCCACCCTAGCCTTATTACGGCTTAACGTTTTGGTAATTTTGGTTGGCCAACAAAATTTAAGACTACAATGACTGCATACGTTTCCCCAAATGTTAAACAAACAAAAAAAATGTTTTGGTATTGATGGACAATGGCAAGGTTGCTATTGTATTTTCAGTTACATTCTGATCAATGAAAATGGTTTACACGTTTGTTTTTGTAAGAAATACATGGAACTAGAACCGAATAAAACTCCATTAGCCATCGTGCATTGATTACATTCATTCTATACTGAAAAGTATTTTCAGAAAAATCGAAAACAGTACATATAGGCATACAACCACAATGTTTTAATATGGATTAAATAAAGACAAAATATATATATATATTCATAACGTAAATTAAATAAATGAAACACTGGCTAACGCGTCTATGGTTGTTGCAAAGGCTCATGTGTCGCCTACTGGTTAAATTCGTGTCTTTTCGAACGAATTGAACCACACAAAAATGCACAAAAACGCACGAAATATGCTGAAATATATTATGTACATATATGCGCGAATTGAATGTGAGGTTGGGCTGGTGCGTCATACTTCATTATAGGTTCATGACTGAGGCGTGGGCTTTAGACTACGTAGCTAAATTTAACCCTTTTTCTCTTAGACTTTAGAAAAGGACGTGGAGGGAAAGACAGTTTTTAAGTTGTCAATAAAACAAACATTTTGGGGGACTGTTGCAGCTCACTTCTCCTTTAAACCATCTATTGTGTACAACAATATATGAATTTGATTTCATTTGACAGAAATGTTGGTTAGACTATTCTTATAATACCATTTATACCAGTATAACAAAGTCATTGGATACGCATGGATATGTTGTGCTATCTGTGTTAATACTTTCAACTTAAGTTAGAGACTTTTTAACCGCAACTGATGTAGCTTGCCAGAACGGTTTAGTCGATGTTGATGCCCTGGGCAGCCTGCAACTCAAGCTCTTTGCCTGCTCACATGTTGTTGACATGTTGTTCCTCTGCATGGGTGTGGCTCCTTCATTTCTTATTCTGTTCAACTGATAATGTTGTTTTAGCTCACCTGGCCGGTACACGATGGAGGAGGAGTTTTTCCAAATTGAAACTGATTGCATTTCTTTTGTAATTGGGCTGCTTCGCGGCTGTGAACCAAATGCCACTCTTGAGTGCTTGGCGAAGTCGACTCAGAACAAGGTTGTACTAAGCTATATGGAATTGTTTTAAGGGGGTCATAACAAGGATCAATTAGCTATTTGATTTTGAATTTCAAGACCGCTTGAAATATATATTTTTAAATACAAAATAAAAATGTTATCAAATAATTTTTGGCCTTACTGCTATTAGCCCATACAAACGCATTGAATAACAGATTCACTACATGGAACAACAAATAGTATCCCAAAACAATCAAAAGGAATTTGTCCTGAACTGTGTGTCCTATATCTGAGAGATATCAGAAAGATCAGAAAAAATAAGTATTTTATTTTTTACATGTATTTAACCCCTTATCTTTGGCACTAAACAGTGTAAGCTCTGTAAGCCATGAGAGCAGGGGTTCTACTAAGCTATATGGAATTGTTTTAAGAAGGTCATACCAAGGATAATTTAGCTTTTGGATTTTGAATGTTAAGACCCCTTGAAGTAAAAAAAAATATATACAAAATTACTTGATGAACAATTTTATTTGTGGCCTTACTGCTAATAGCCCATACAAATGCATTGAATAACAGATTCACTACATTCCCCTCCAATAAATCTACAGGAAGTTTGTTCTGAAGTGTCAGTCCTATATCTGAGAGATATAAGAAAGAACAGGAAACATGTTGTATTATTTTTTTTTACATGTATTTGACCCCTTATTTTTTTTACACTTAACAGTCTAAATATATACTGTACCTCCATTAATTTTTTTCAACTGGTACCGGGGGACCTTCAGACAAGTCTTGTGAGACCTGTTGGCGTCCTAGAGAAAAACAACTGACATGTACCTGAGAGTCTCACCTTTCCACAGGGGGTCGGTTTCTCCCAGCTTCCGTGTTTATGCTACATTGTCACATCTGATAACACGGAAGAGCTTGAGAGGACAGTATACTTCACTGGAAAATTACTGTGGGCAATGTGCTGTGTGCGTCATATTTCATTAAAGGCTCATGACTGAAAAATAAACAGAGGCATGGGCTTTAGACTAGTAGCTAGTTATACTAGTTATAACCAACTTTCACTTTAGAAAAAGACGTGGAGGCAAAGGCACTTTTTAAGTTGTCAATAAAACAACACTTTAGAGGGATCGCTTCTCCTTTAAACCATCTATTGTGTACAACAATATATTGGTTAGATTTAATTTGACAGAAATGTTGGTTAGACTATTCTTATAATACAACTTATACCAGCATAACAAAGTCATTGGATACCATGATACACATGGATATGTTGTGCTATCTGTGTTAATACTTTCAACCTAAGTTAGAGACTTTTTAAGAGCAACTGATGTGGTTTTCCACAACGGTTTGGGTGATTTTGACGCCCTGGGCGAGCCTGGAAATGCAGCTCTTTACCTGCTCACAGGTTACTGACATGTTGTTCCTCTGCATGGGTGTGGCTCCTCCATTTCTCATTCTGTTCCACTGAGAATGTTGTTTTAGCTCACCTGGCCGGTACATAGGAGGGTAGGGTAGGAGGAGGGTAGGAGGAGTAGGAGGAGTTTACATCGGTTGAAAGGGATTTCATTCGTTTTCTAATTGGGCTGCTTCCCGGGTGTGAACCAAATGCCCCTCTTGAGCGGATGGCGAATGCGAAGTCGGCTCAGAATAGGGTTCGACTAAGCTATATGGAATTGTTTTAAGAAGGTCATACCAAGGATCATTTAGCTATTTGATTTGTAATTTTAAGACCCCTTGAAGTTAAAAAAAATATATACAAAACTATTTGATCAACTATTTTATTTGGCTTTACTGCTAATAGCCCATACAAATGCATTGAATAGCAAATTCACTACATGGAAGAACCGATAGTCCCCCCAATACATCTATTGGAAGTTTGGTCTGAAGTGTTTGTCCTATATCTGAGATGTATAAGGAAGAATAGGAAACATTTTATTTTTATGTACCCCTTATTTTTGCCAATAAAGAGTGCATTCGGAAAGTATTCAGACCCCTTGACCTTTTCCAAATTTTGTTACATTACAGCCTTATTCTAAAATGTATTAAATCTTTTTTTCCCTCATCAATCTACACACAATACCCCATAGTGACAAAGTAAAAAAAGGTTGTATTGACATTTTTGCAAACTAATTAAACAAACTAAAATATCACATTTACATAAGTATTCAGAACCTTTACTCAGTACTTTGTTGAAGCACCTTAGGCAGCAAATACAGCCTTGAATTTTCTGGGGTATGATGCTACAAGCTTGGCACACTTGTATTTGGGGAGGTTCTCCCATTCTTCCGTACAGATCCTCTCAAGCTCTATCAGGTTGGATGGGGAGCATCACTGCACAGCTATTTTCAGGTCTCTCCAGAGATGTTAGATCTGGCTCAAGTCCGGGCTCTGGCTCTCAAGGACATTCAGAGACTTGCCCTGACGCCACTCCTTCATTGTATTGGCTGTGTGCTTATGGTCGTTGTCCTGTTGGAAGAGGAACCTTCGCCCCAGTCTGAGGTCCTGAGTACTCTGGAGCATGTTTTCATCAAGGATCTCTCTATACTTTGCTCTGTTCATCTTTCCCTCAATCCTGACTAGTCTCCCAGTCCCTGCTGCTGAAAAACGTCCCCAAATCATGATACTTCCACCACCATGTTTCACCGTAGGGATGGTGCCAGGTTTCCTCCAGACGTGACGCTTGGCATTCAGTCCAAAGAGTTAAATCTTGGTTTCATCAGACCAGAGAATCTTGTTTCTCATGTTCTGAGAGTCCTTTTTGTTGCCTTTTGGCAAACTCCAAGCTGGCTGTCATGTGTCTTTTACTGAGGAGTGGCTTCCGTCTGGCCACTTTACCATAAAGGCCTAATTGAATGGAGGTACAGTAGATATTTAGACTGGAGTGCTGCAGAGATGGTTGTCCTTCTGTTAAGTTCTCCCATCTCCACAGAGGAACACTGGAGCTCTGTCAGAGTGACCATCGGTTTCTTGTTCACCTCCCTGACCAAGGCCCTTCTCCCCGATAGCTCAGTTTGGCCGGGCAGCCAGCTCAAGGAAGAGTCTTGGTGGTTCCAAACTTCTTCCATTTAAGAATGATGGAGGCTACTGTGTTCTTGGGGGACCTTCAATGCTGTAGATATTTTTTGGTACCCTTTCCCAAGCATTTCTAAAAACCTATTTTCGCTTTGTCATTATGGGTCATTGATGAGGATTTTTTATTATTATTCTATTTAAGAATAAGGCTGTAATGTAACAAAATGTAGAAAAAGTCAAGGGGTCTGAATATTTTCCCAATGCAGTGTAGACAGGTGTGTGCCATTCCAAATCATCTCCAATCAATTGAATTTACCACAGGTGGACTCCAATTAAGTTGTAGAAACATCTCAAGGATGATCAATGGAAACAAGACGCACCTGAGCTCAATTTCGAGTCTCATAGCAAAGGTTCTGAATACTTATGTACAGAAGGTATTTCTGTTTTTTATTTTTAATACATTTGCAAACATTTCTAAAAACCTGTTTTTGCTTTGTCATTATGGGGTATTGTATCAGGAAAAAAACATTTGATCCATTTTACAATAAGTGTTTAATGTAACAAATTGTGGAAAAAGTCAAGGGGTCTGAATACTTTCTGAAAGTACTGTATATACTGTACAACCGTTCATTTTTTCAACTGATACCGGGGCACCATCAGACGAGTCTTGTGAGGCCTGTGGGCGTCCTAGAGCAAAACAAGCGACATGTTCCACAGAGGGGTCAGATTAGTGTGGTTTAGCCCACACTGTTCGGACGCTAGAGACAGATCGGCGGTAACAACTTCAGATGACTCCCAAGACTCTTGAGGTGGTCGTAGAGCAAAATGGAGAACACCATCATTGGAAGTGTGACATAGGCAAATGCAGATATCTCTAACTTAAACAGACAGAATTCTATGAGTATTATTTTCATTTTTTTCATTTTGCTAATTAGATTTATGTGGGGTCGCGGAGATCGACCATCGGTGGTTTAATAGTGCTGCATTAGCGGACTGATAAGTAATCTAATGTTAAAAAAAAAAAAATCCAGCAAAAAAATCACAGCAGACTGGAGAGAACATGAGGGTGTTGCCAATTGTTATCGCTGTGCTGTAGAGTGCCGACCACAAAGCGTAAACCTTCCCCTCTATGGTTGAGGCATCTCAGAATATCTAGATATAACACAAAACATTTATCTGATTAGACTAACTATGTTTCAAATACATTAACTGGTGGCCTAATGGACACAACAACATAACATTTAAGACAAGTCTAACTGGTTCAATCTTCTCTCTTGTTTGCGTCAATATAATATATCTGAAATGTCCTCTTATAACCATATCAACTCTACTTGATGTTAACAATGTCTATTTATTTGTTCCACAGTGCTCAATAACTATTAGGTAAACATGAATAGAGTCATCGTTGAATATGCTGAAAATGTGTGATACAAAACTTCCCTTGAGTTTCTGTCTGACACGCCTTTGTAATTTTCCTCTCAACAGGTTGAGTCATGCACGTGCGTACTTCTCTGGGAAAGGTAGTCAGATAACAAAACACCCTGGTGCTCCGCTGATGCCCTGAGTTCCTCCTGACTGATGCATAATGTTGTAACTATTACTAATGTATTACTGACTAAACAGCATTCTCTCTCTTACAAAAGGTTAAGGGTATAATATTATTCCTTGATGTTCATGGTGTCATCACTGATACATAGACATCATGTGATTTTGTTATTGCTTTATTATTTTACTTTGAGCAACATTTGTAATATTAAAATGCATTTATGCTGTTCAAAATGTGAAAACTTAAACTGAACCAATGACAGAAGAGGTGTTCTTGATTGTGTTAGGTTGGCCTCTCAAAACCGGTTTAAGGTTGACTAACCTCAGATCAAAACATTCCACATTTCCTGTTTTGTTGTGGAAACAGTATGAGTACTGTACAATTATTTTTATGCTTTTAGGGATCAACTCACACTGCCATTTTATCTTGGCCCTCCATTCTTCACTTGTAAAGATGACCACTTAAACTTACAATAAATAAATGGAATAGCGAGTCCTCTCTGTTACAGCATGGCTGTAAGGCATCACCCAAGTAGGTGTTACTGGTGGTGGGAGTTTGAGTTCGCCCCAAAACCTGTTTTATTTCACCTTGAGATCAAATGTATTTTGCCAGAGAGATCTGGTCCAAGTTATAGCAGCAAACTGGAAGGAAACTAAAACATCCAACCTACTTTTAACAATTCTCATTTATTGATGGATTCAAAATATTTACAAGATAAGTTTGTGTCATAAAGTAACATAATTGTATGTAATCATCATGCTGTCTGTTGTTTTAGTCCTCTGTATTAGCTGTGGTTTCACTGAATGGTCTACATTCAAACAAGTTCAGTGTCACACCCTTTCTGCAGTTTCCTGTCACATCAGAAATGTGTTCACTTTCATTTCATTCATTTTCCACTGTGACACAAAGCACATGTCAGACTATTTGACAAGGGACAAAGTTGATAGCTTATTACAATTAAACATCCCCCAATATAAACAAATAAAAAGTAAACAACCAAACACAAATACCAAACCAAAAAGTTAAACAACTTCAAAATGTATTCCCAAGGTTGCTGCTTTCTATGTCTGTTATTAGTGGTAATAAGTGTATTGTTTGTCCGAGCTGTAATTCACAACTCTCAATGACAGAAACCATTTACTTGTGCATTATGACTATGGCACAGTTGCATTAATCCCAGTTGAGTGATTAAAGAACACCATTGTTATTGTAGTTTCAGAGGAAACTTCCAAGATAAACACAGCAAAAACACCATGTATAAAACCTGTGTGAAACAAAACCTAAATGTTCAAAAGCGTTTTCTACCATATTTCTAAGACATTTTCTCTTGTGTAGTGTCCAAAACTCGTAATGCTGCAGACATCCTGATCACATAATAGAAGTTTACACAGTCACAGTTTGCAGTTGGTTTGCAAATGACGGCCAAATGCACACTGTTCAGAGGTGCTAAGTAGACCTATGCCTGACCATGTAACAAAGGTCTTTGTGCCTGTTCTCTAAGACCATTCAGGATGTCATCTGTGTAGATTCCCAAAATCATTCTGTCCCTGACATCCTGATCATTGATAATAAGTTTACTCAGGCACTCCGTTTCGGCACAGTTTCCGTAGGGAAAGTCATTTCTGTCTGTCTCAGGGTTTGAGAGAGAGAAAAGATCCCCACAGTTCTTGCACGGCCTTCGGTCTTCATAACAATTGGTCTGGTGATTCCTGTAGAATGCTCTGCATTTTACAGAGACAGGGAATCTGATACCGTTTCCCTGTTCATCATGTCTGAATGACAACACTGCATAAGACACATAGTCATGCCACACATTTAGACATGACCCATTGATCATAATGCTCCTTTCTCTCTCCCCTCTACAGGACAGGGATGCTCCATAGTACTTCTCTGGTCTGAGGGCTCCAGGGGTTTCGTTGTAGCACACAGCAATGACAGTAGCCTCCAGAGTGTAGTAGTTTGTGTAGTTACTCTCGTCGATTATTCTGGGGGGCAAGTCCAATGCATTCAGGAAATGTAGAAGAAAGCTTTTTATTTGATTTTCTTCCTGATCACCACAAATCCTGACAGCCTGAAACACAGACAAGTGAAACATGCAATATTCAACAAATTATAAGATAAATGGGCAATACATGTTTTATATAATGTGTTTTATTGTCATTGTTTATTGTTCATTTTGTTGATGTGGAAATTGGTCGAGGACAAAAGCTTCAGGTTAAATACATTCCATTTACACACTTACCAAATCCAGAAGAATGGAAAATGGAGTCTGACGGGGTGGACACTTGTAATAGTGGAATGCCTGTGGAAATCTTCCTTCTAAATGGTCCATCACCTCTTGAGACTCAAAGAAGGCAGTTGGAAGAAGACGGGCCTCATGAATGTGACCTAAGAAAAAGATGCTGTGAAGCAACTTTTAACAAACATGAATAATTAATAACATAATTAACAAACAATGTATAACATAACAAGATCAATTAATAATTGTTTGTTCTAGAAACAATTCATTTGTAACATGTATAGTAAACCAAAAATATGCTAAATGTGTGGGAATGTATTTTAGGCGTATGATTAGTGTATTTAATTAGGCGATGTGTACCATATTCACGTAATGATGTATTCCGTCAACTCCCATCCCCAGGGGACTACTCCAAAGCCTCACAACCTGTCTAATAAATGCTGTTCCTGATGACTTTAAGCTTCCATCATTTATTTTCCTCCGTTCCCAATAAGTAGCTGTTGGTCTCCTTAAAAGTGGTATTGTAAAGTGTAATAAAGTTAATGTACAGTAAATAATATATATTTCTAAAATGCTGTTCAAACCCAATTCAAGCAGCCCTACTCTGTTTGAGCTGTGTTATCCCATTTCCCCTGCATAATGAGAAAGCAAGTTGAGTTTCTTTATTTTTCACTGCCTTTTTGTATTCTTGAGTACACAAATGGGCATCATTTGTTATAGTTGTGCAATTTCACTAGTTAAGCAATTTAACAACTCTGATCAACTACAATACTTGGTAATCTTGCTGTACAAACTTTTGCTTTTGACTCTGGAAATAAATCTGCATGTTAACTACTACTGAACAGCTTAAAGGGATAGTTCAGCGTAATTACATTTTAGATGTTTTCTTACCTTGAAAACAATATGTGAATAAGAACTGACTGTAATCCACAATTTGGTTTCAAATAACTAGCCACTGCTAACATGACAGTTGGCAATACTTTCAAGCTAACCTCTCATTTGCCACTACTTTACATTCAAGTCAACCTCTCATGGGTAAAGACTACCATGCTAGTCGATACCCATATACTTCCAGCCTGCGAAACAACCTCGAACTTCCTTCATACTAGATGGACACAGAGACATCAAATGTGTATCTCCAAGTTCATCTGACTCTGGGGAAGTAGATAAAGGGCCTCATTGCCAAAATGCCTAAGTATCCCATTAAATCATGCCATAATCATTGCAAAATAATGTCAAACCAAGTCATTGAGTGACAATCAGTTTAAGAGATGATTTGGACATGACATTTAAAAGGGGTAAAGGGAGGTCTTTTATTTGTTGGTCCTAAAATGCTTATTAGCATTAGTTGTAACTGGCTAGTTAATCAAATAAAAGTGTGGATCGCTGTCTGCCCTTGTCCATAGACTGCTTTCAAGATAAGAAAGCACATTTGCTGAACTAACTATTTTAATAATATCTACAATTATCTCACAAATGCAAAAATCATATTAGTCTATATGTATCTTGCACTATCATAAGTGAACACAATTGACACTAACCTTTTTGTAGGTGGTACCTGCCCCTGTAAATAGAAAAACAAATATTTAACAACTTAATGTAATTTTAATACGGTATTAATAGTAATATTTAGATGATTCATATTGTAATTTGTATTACTGATTTCTACTTACAGGGCTGCTCATGATTGCCGTGGGTGCTGAAGCCTAGCAAATGAATGACTGGGAGGTAAAATGTTGTAGGGTGGGGCACAGAAAAGAAGAGAAGAATGAACTAACATCCATTCAGATTTGAACATATTAACTTACTCAGCTGCAGTTATGTTTTTCTGTTGGATAGTAAATCGATAGGCAAAATGAAATAATAATAATAACAAAATAAGCAGAGTTTACCCCATTAACTTATGTTTGTCTATGAAACCCATAGGAATAAATTAATGTGAAGGATCCGGAAAGCCAGTAGCTGTTTGGTGCATGTTACGCCTTCAAACCTTAGTGCAGTGCTCACTGACAAGTAGCATTACAGATAGAATTTGTAACCCAGAAAGGTCACAGGGCTATAAAGCTGAAGCATGCCCTTACAACTATGGTGTCAGGACCCGGTGCGAGAAACAGTCACTAATAATCGGCAGAACCCAGAAGATGAGGCAGACACAGCAGTACTAGAGATGGTGGTTTAATTAAAGAACAAGATCTTCAGGCAAAGAATCTAAATCCACAATGTCCAAAATAAAGCCAAGAGGCAAAAAATGGATATCTTCCAAAATACAAAGAAAATCCACAAAGTGGTAAGAACAGCAAGGGAAAAAACAAACCTCAAAAGACTAATCCAAAATACACAAGAACAAAACCAGAGAACCTCTGGAAAATCCAACAAGAGAAAATATATGTTCAGAACAAGGCTTGGGCTGGGGCTGGGTGATAACATACAAACACTGAGCAAAGAACTGAGGAACACACAGGGTTTAAATACCAACAAGGGAACGACACACAGGTGCAATCAATAATAGAGCAAGGAAAAAACAAAAGGTTCAAAAAAGGTGCAATGGGGACATCTAGTGACAAAAACCAGAACAGTCCTGGCCAAAACCTGACATATGGTAGTGAGAGGAAGTCCAGTCCTGCATGGGAGAGGATGGAAGTAGGTGAAACTGGGCCCACATTCTGCTAATATTCTCATCGATGAAGCATCTGATCTCTTTTCTGTTCCCAAAAATATAATTTTATTTAAAAAAATTAAAGGGGCGGTGTGAGGTCCAAAAGGTGGTTTGTTGCCTGAGGGCAACACCATGCCATAGAGGGTTAAGTTTCACCGAGTCGTAGCTGAATGATGACATGAATAAAATACAGCTAGCGGGTTATACAGTGTATCGGAAGGATAGAACCGCAGCCTCTGGTAAGACATGGGGTGGCGGTCTATGTATATTTGTAAACAACAGCTGGTGCATGATTTCTAAGGAAGTCTTGAGGTTTTGTTCGCCTGAGGTAGAGTATCTCATGATAAGCTGTAGACCACACTATTTACCAAGAGAGTTTTCATCTATATTCTTCGTAACTGTCTATTTACCACCACAAACCGATGCTGTCACCAAGACCGCACTCAAGTAGCTGTATACGGCTATAAGCAAACAGGAAAACGCTCATCCAGAGGCGGCGCTCCTAGTGGCCGGGGACTTTAATGCAGGGAAACTTAAATCCATTTTACCTCATTTTTACCAGTATATTAAATGTGCAACCAGAGGGAAAAAACACTAGACCACCTTTACTACACACACAGAGACGCGTACAAACCTCTCCCTCGCTCTCCATTTGGCAAATCTGACCATAATTATATCCTCCTGATTCCTGCTTACAAGCAAAAACGAAAGCAGGAACCACCAGTGACACTGCTCTGTGTTTTCATTTTACACCACCAGATGGCAGTATCTTCCCCACTTGATATCTCTCCAAATTCACTATGAGCCCTGTACCAGCAGGTGAGATGAGACTAGCAGTCTAATTCTGGAAGCTTTCTGGACCTAGACTTGGCGAACTGAGCATGCACCCCTGAGAGGCCAGTGTTGAGGAACAGAGTGGTTTGTTACCTACCCTTATCACCTGGGGGAGGCCAGTCAGGTAGTACAGGATCCAGTTGCAGAGGGAGGTGTTTAGTCCCAGGGTCCTTAGCTTAGTGATGAGCTTTGAGGGCACTATGGTGTTGAACGGTGAGCTGTAGTCAATGAATAGCATTCTCACATAGGTGTTCCTTTTGTCCAGGTGGGAAAGGGCAGTGTGGAGTGCAACAGAGATGGCATCATCTGTGGATATTTATTTATTTTATTTATTTTACCGTTATTTTACCAGGTAAGTTGACTGAGAACACGTTCTCATTTGCAGCAACGACCTGGGGAATAGTTACAGGGGAGAGGAGGGGGATGAATGAGCCAATTGTAAACTGGGGATTATTAGGTGACCATGATGGTTTGAGGGCCAGATTGGGAATTTAGCCAGGACACCGGGGTTAACACCCCTACTCTTACGATAAGTGCCATGGGATCTTTAATGACCTCAGAGAGTCAGGACACCCGTTTAACGTCCCATCCGAAAGACGGCACCCTACACAGGGCAGTGTCCCCAATCACTGCCCTGGGGCATTGGGATATTTTTTAGACCAGAGGAAAGAGTGCCTCCTACTGGCCCTCCAACACCACTTCCAGCAGCATCTGGTCTCCCATCCAGGGACTGACCAGGACCAACCCTGCTTAGCTTCAGAAGCAAGCCAACAGTGGTATGCAGGGTGGTATGCTGCTGCTGGATATGTTTTTAGCTGTATGCAAATTGGAGTAGGTCTAGGGTTTCTGGGATAATGGTATTAATGTGAGCCATTACCAGCCTTTAAAAGCATTTCATGGCTACGGACGAGAGTGCTACGGGTCTGTAGTCATTTAGGCAGGTTACCTTAGTGTTTTTGGGCACAGGGTCTATGGTGGTCTGATTCAAACATGTTGGTATTACAGACTCAATCAGGGGCATATTGAAGATGTCAGTGAAGACACCTGCCAGTTGGTCAGCACATGCCCGGAGCACACATCCTGGTAATCCGTCTGGCCCAGCGGCCTTGTGAATGTTGACCTGTTTAAAGGTCTTACTCACGTCGGCTACGGAGAGCGTGATCACACAGTCATCCGGAACAGCTGATGCTCTCATGCATGCCTCAGTGTTGCTTGCCTCGAAGCGAGCATTTAAGTGATTTAGCTCATCTGGTAAGCTTGTGTCACTGGGCAGCTCGTGGCTGTGCTTCCCTTTGCAGTCAGTAGGGATGAAGTATTTTCTGCATATGCGTTGTTCTTTTGAAGGCCAGACCCACTCTTGGTGTGCGTGGCCTGAGAGCTCTAATTTCATGTCATCTGACCATGGCACCGCCTGGAGTTTGCTAAAAGGCATTGGCACATGGATTGGAAACGTTTTTTTTTTTTTAAATGACTTGTTAAACATAATCTCTTTCTCTGAGCAATTGTATTAGTATAAAATAATAGAACATTGACATTTTATTGAGCGTACAATGTAGCTCAGTATTTTTTATTATTTATTTAATGCAGTCTTTTTAAAAATGAATCTTTATCAAAAGATCCCATCATTTTGGACCCCACTGTACTTATTTCTGTCACCATCAACTGAACACACAATAATCTGCTTGGGCTGGCCGACCAAGGAGACGGAGCTGGACCTGGACCTAGGTAAGGTTGCTGTTTCATGGAGGCACATGTATACAACACGGCCTGCATACTCTGACTTCTCATGTAAATGCACACAATATTAAATCAGATTACAGACCATTTAGCTATGCCTAGGAGCCATAGACATAAAGAGTGTAGCAAAATCAGTAGACTAGCTAGGTGGTTTCGTAACACTGTTTGCCGAATGGTAAAATATATTATTATTGGTCTGCTGCCTACTTGTATGAATTCTTCTGAATGCAACACTCTACATCCAAACGTCAAACAATTATTATTATTTTTTCAAATATTCAATGCAACTTTGACTATTTCCTGGTGACCTATTGCCCCACTTGCAAACAAGGTTCCTACAGTAGTTTCCTGGTTAAATAAAGGCTAAATAAATAAGATGATGCGCAGTAAAGCTCTTGAGGATGACCAGAAAGAGTCATCTTCATACTGCCATTTTAGTGTTCTGTGGATTCATTGCTGGTTTAAAGTTTAGGTCTACATAGGTCTACATTCTCTTGAAATGGAGACCTCACTAAATTTGCTGGATGCTGGTGAGTTGTCAAGAGAGCGGGAATAAAACGCCAAGATGCAGCTCTACCGCCCTCTAGTGTTCAAGATTATTCATCTGAAGGAAAGGATGGAGGGAGCAGAGCCATAAATAATGTAGTACCCTTACAGTGTGTGACTGATGCCCCACTCACCCCCAAGTGATGTGAATGGGCACCTACTGATTAGTCTTTTTCTATCGAATATACATTTTAGTCAGTTGTTTGCACAAATTCCATTATACTTTTCAGCGGACTAAACATTCCAGAACAGGTAAATGCCCGTTTTTGCCAACATGACATTTCAGCCAGGCTGAGCTACAGAGAATCAATAGAGTTATCGATTAAGATTGAGCAAAAAGGAAGGGAAATTATTTGTAATGGGAGTGCCTTGGAAAATGTTTTCAAGAACTGAATGTCAGCTTGAGGTCTCACTTTTGAGAGAGAGATATAGAGAACACTGATGTGTAGAGAGCAGGAACTGGGAGAAAGAGTAGGGTGGAATTCACACGGAATATTCAGCTGTACATTTCGTTGGATATATGTTTTCATAATAATTATTGCGACGTGGACACTATTTCTCAAGTCTCAGATGATCGTGTTTTCATCACATCACTGCCCCCGGTGTCCAGTGAGTGACAACTACAGTGGACACCGGGGCCTGAACCCATGCAGCTCGGCCGGACAACCTGGCCACAATACAGACAGCTCCTAGTACTGATACGCCGCTGCCTCTCCTCTGGAGATAGACGAGTCCGGCCGAGCTGCATGGGTTCAGGATTTGAACCTGCCTGGTGATGTGATGCAGTTGGAGAAATTGAGCAAGACACCGAAGAAGACATTATTGGACCTGCAACCCTGCCTCCCCTCTCCCTCCGACGCTTACGGAGACGATTGTCAATAGTGAGAGAAATTAGTTTGTCCAGTCCCTCAGGCTCCTCTCTGGATACCAACTCATCCTTAAGGGTCTCAGTGAGTGCGTTCCGGAATGCTCCCTGAAGGGCCTCGTCATTCCAGCCGCTCTCTGCGGCGAGGGTGCGGAACTCACATGCCATTTCAGCCACACTCGGAGATCCTTGACGAAGGGACAGAAGTCGTTTAGCAGCATCCTTTCCACAGACCGGCTGGTCGAAGAGCTTCCTCATCTCCTCCGTAAATCCACTGTAGGAGAAGCAAATAGATGACTGTCTCTCCCAAACCGCTGTAGCCCAGGAGAGCGCTACTCCCCGAAGACAACCAATCAAAAAATGTATCTTGGTGCGTTCACTGGCATAAGAGTAGGGCTGTTGCTCAAACACTATTGAACATTGTACAAGGAAGGCTCTGCAAAGCCCAAGATTGCCATCATAACGCTCATGAGTCGGAACAAAGGGCTCTTGGAGTGGAGAAGAGGAATTGGAGACCGGTTGTGACTTCAGGACGGAGGTTCGGACCTGTAAGTCAGACAAGCTCCGTGAAAACTCCTTAAATTTCTCCAGCAGGGTTTTTAGTGCTTGGTTATGTTGATCCAGTAAGGTGCCTTGACCAACAAGAATTTGGTGAAGCGTTGAAGAGTCTGCTGGCTTCATCGTTGGCCAGATCGTACTGTTACGATGAGCGGATGGGGGAAACCCAAGAGCGGACTCAGCAGAGGAAGCCGGGATGAATGTTTATTGAAACACAGTGAATGGGGAGTGCAGAACCGGGGCAACTCAGATGAGTAGCAGTAACCAGGAGTGTAGAGTGAGGTTGGAGTTGGCAGCATGGAACAGGGTTCAGGTCCTGGGGGAATCCAAGGTATGGTGGTGAGTATATCCAGAGCAAGGTGGTTGAGACAGAGTGGTACTGCAAGGAGAGGACAAAAATGATGTAAGTCAGAGAAACAAGCACTGTCGTGCAAACAGGATCTAGAGCAAAGACAAAAGGCTAGAATCATGACTAACTGGTAGAGATTACAATCTGGCAGTGTGGAGATGGCAGGAATGAGTTTATGTAGAGGTCTTGATTATAGAACGATATGCAGCTGATAGGGTTTAGCTCTGACTCCAGCACACCTGTCTCCAATCACACAGAGAGAGAGATAGAGAGAGAGAGAGAGAGAGAGAGAGAGAGAGAGAGAGAGAGAGAGAGAGAGAGAGAGCAATCCTTATTGATTCAAATGGGAAGTTCTTAGTCCAGGAAAGATTATTCCCTAGACACCAGGTGTATAAGTTCTGGTGTCCTACAACTGACAGTGCAATGCAGCTACTCAGTCAGACCAGGATTGACACCCTCGACAACATCATCATCCACACTGGCACAAACGACCTTCATGCCAAAGGTGAAGATGTATCTGGGGCAGTGAGAAGAGTGGCAGAACGGGCACAGGCTGTGTTCCCAACAACCAATATAGTTGTGTCCACCCTCCTACCAAGAAAAGACTTCCCAGGAAAGTTGATCGACAAAATAAATCGACAGATCACTGTGGACTGTGCCTCACTACTCAACGTCAGAACGGCTCACCACCCCACTCTGACATGTCAACACTTATACGATAATGTACATCTTGATCAGGACAGTATCAGAACCTTTGCCAAGGACCTAAAAGATGCAACACTTGGCAGGGACCCACACACCCATCACCCCAGCAACAGAGGTCCCCCGCCCCACCTTCTGAAACAACAGTACCTCCACCATCCCCAGGAGAAAAGAGCCAGACACGGCTTATTACAGCACAGCTCTACTAGACCAGGCACAACACAACACAGATTTACGAGACCAGACCCGCCTCAGGACAGCACGACTAGACCCGGCCCATCACAACACAGCTCTACTAGACCAGGCCCATCACAACACATCTCTACTGGACCTGGCCCATCACAACACAGCTCTGACCACTACTCCAGGGTCGGACAGAACACTGTCCTTCAGAGAAGTACACCACATGATGCAGTCCACACCATGTATCATTCAGATCATCAGCCTACATATGCTGAGGTAACCTCTGGCAAAAGACACCTAGAACAGTCAGAGATAGGAGAGGTGCGCCAACTACTGCAACTAATATGCAGACTACTGAGCTAGACGGGCACGCACACACGCGCACACACACGCACGCGCACACACACACACACAGGGTTGCAGATTGCATTATACTTATTTTTTGTGCAGTCTTATTCCATTCTTATTAATTTGTTTACAACTATTCTTAATTTTATTGGCACCGGTATAATAATAATAATTATATATAATGGTGTGTGTGTGTGTGTGTGTGTGTGTGTGTGTGTGTGTGTGTGTGTGTGTGTGTGTGTGTGTGTGTGTGTGTGTGTGTGTGTGTGTGTGTGTGTGTGTGTGTATGTATGTGTGTGTGTGTGTGTGTATATGTATGTATATGTATATATATATATATATATATATATATATATATATATATATATTCTTTCTTTTTTTTCCAATGTACTTTACTCAAACCAGTGAATATCACTTATTATAAATGAGATCATTAACTATCAGCTCTTGGAATATCCAGGGCCTTTACTCTTCACATTTTGGTTATAAAACAACAAATCCAAAATTTATTAAAAACATCCAGGGACAGGACATCATAATCCTACTGGAAACATGGTGTCGTGGAGACATAGATACTCAGTGTCCCTCAGGCTATAGAGAAAGTTTACTACCATCAATCAAACATAAAAATGTTAAACGGGGCCGAGACTCAGGTGGAATCATCATTTGGCATAAGCAGGACTTGGCACTGAATGAAATGAAGAAAGGTACCAGTCACATTTGGCTAAAACTTAACAAAGGTACAATCTATTGTGATAATGACGTGTACATATGTGCAGCTTATGCTCCTCCTTCAGATTCACCATATTATGATGATCAGTTTTTTGACAATCTCCATACAGAAATCATTACATTTCAGGCAGAGGGTAAAGTGCTTCTTTGTGGAGATTTCAATGCAAGAACAGGTTCTGAGCCTGACTACACTGATGCGGGAGGTAACCACCACATATTTGGTTACCCCTCCTTGTACAGTAGCCCTATTATAAATAATAGAAACAGTCCTGACCAAATACTGAACAAAAATGGGAAGGAGTTAGTGCATCTCTGTCGAGCCTTAGGCCTGTACATGCTTAATGGTAGAATCAGAGGGGACTCTTTAGGTCAGTTTACTTACTGCTCAGCTCTTGGGACAAGTGTAGTCGATTATGCCATCACGGACATTGACCGCTCCTCCATTAGTGCATTCACTGTCAGACCACAGACACCATTGTCAGATCACAGTCAGATCAACGTGTTTTTGAAGAAATTAACCGGCAATATTCATTCAAAAAAACTGCCCAATAAACTCTACAACATAAACCAATCGTACAGATGGGCTCCAAACAGTGCAGAGAGATTCATTGAAACATTAAACTCAAATGAAATGATGAACTCTATACAGTTTTTCAATAACTCACAATACCAAAACAATAAAGATGGTGTCAATTCAGCTACTCTAAACATCAACTGCATATTCCAAAAAGCAGCATCGAAAGCAAATTTGAGAAAACCAAAGAAAGGCAACATCAGAAACAAAAAACAAAATGTTTCTGACAAATGGTTTGATAATGAATGTAAAACAATTAGAAAACACCTAAGACAAATGTCAAACAAAAAACATAAGCAGCAAAACAACCCAGAGCTACGATATGAATACTTTGAAACTCTGAAACAGTATAAACATACACTGAAACGCAAGAAACTGAATTATACCAACAAGACACTTGATGAAATTGAAAACGCAATTGACCAAAATCAGTTCTGGGACATGTGGAACAATTTAAGCACAACAAAGCCACAAGAATTAGCCATACAAGATGTAAGAATTTGGAAAACTTATTTTGATAATCTATACAAAACATCCCACAAAAAGACTTAAAACAGAACCAATTAGAAATTAAAGAAAAATTGAACATCCTTGAATCAGTCATTAAAAACAACCAAAATCCATTAGATTACCCAATAACCCAACAAGAACTAAATGAAAAGCTCAAATCTATTAAATCAAAGAAGGCTTGTGGTCTAGACAACATCAGAAACGAAATGCTGAAAAACAGCACACCTGAGTTGCAAAATGCTGTGCTTAAATTGTTCAACATGGTTTTAACTTCTGGCTGCTTCCCTGATGTCTGGAACCAGGGGCTCATCTCCCCTATCCACAAAAGTGGAGACAAATCAGACCCCAATAATTACAGGGGAATTTGTGTAAACAGTAACTTGGGAAAGGTTTTCTGTAGTATTTTGAATTCAAGAATTCAAACCTTTCTTCAAGAAAAAAATGTAATAACTAAATGTCAAATTGGCTTTCTCCCTAACCATCGCACTACTGACCATATATACACCTTACACACACTAATTAATAAACACGTCCACCAAAAAAAAGAGGGCAAAATCTTTGCTTGCTTTATTGACTTTAAAAAAGCATTTGATTCTATTTGGCACGAAGGGCTTTTCTACAAAATTCTCCAAAGTGGGATTGGTGGTAAGGTGTATGACTTAATAAAATGTATGTACACAGAAAACAAGTGTGCAATAAAAATCAAAAACCAAAGAACAGAATTCTTTTCACAATGTCGAGGTGTGAGACAAGGCTGTAGTTTGAGTCCAAATCTTTTCAACATTTATATCAATGAATTAGCAGACATGTTGGACAATTCTCCAGCCCCAGGACTCACACTATTTGACACGGAGGTGAAATACCTGCTATATGCTGATGACTTGGTACTTCTATCACCAACCAAAGAAGGTCTTCAACAGAACATTAATATTCTAGAGCAATATTGCCATAATTGGGCCCTGGCAGTAAATTTCCCAAAAACTAAAATCATGATTTTCCAAAAACAAAACAGATGTCAGAAACACAAATATAAATTCACCCTGAACAACACCATCATTGAACACACAAAAAATTACACCTACCTTGGTCTGACCATATCTGCATCGGGAAACTTTAATAGGGCAGTGAATGCACTCAAAGAAAAAGCCCGCAGAGCATTGTATGCAATAAAAATGAAATTATTCAAAATCAACAAATATCCAATTGAAGCCCTACATGCAGAATTCTGTCGGAAAATCCTACAAGTCCAGAGAAATACACCAACTAATGCATGTAGGGCAGAATTGGGCCGCTTTCCAGTAATATTGAAAATACAGAAAAGATCATTAAAATTTTGGCTACATCTAAATTCAAGTCCAAATTCAAGTCTGCAATTTAAAGCACTTCAAACCCAAGAGCTGAGCCCAGAAACGAGCCCTCTCAGTCAGCTGGTGTTGGACCTCACCAACCAAGCTGACACCAGCACTGCTTCAAAAGAAAGAATTCCAATAAACAAAATCATGAACCAATCAAAGGACTCATATATACAACATTGGAAAAACGAAACAAAATCCCAAAGCCGACTAAATTGCTATCTGACCCTAAACAGAGAATATGAATTGGCTGAATATCTCTACTCTGTCAGAGATACGAAGCAGAGACAGATTTTTACCAAGTACAGGCTGAGTGACCACCGATTGGCAATAGAAACCGGCAGACATAAAAAGACATGGCTACCCAAAGAGGAGCGTGTATGTGGTCACTGCACGACAGGGGATGTAGAAACAGAGATGCACTTTCTCCTTTACTGTGATAAATATTCCTCACCAAGAGATTCATTATTCACAGAAATGTCTACATTTATTCCAAATTTTAACTTATTAAACCCAGAAGAAAAACTAAAAATACTCATGGGCGAAGGAGCAATGGCTCCTCTTGCAGCCAAATATGTATTTGCCTGCCATAGCCTGAGAGACACTGAATAATAACATCTGCATAGTAAGCAGTAACTTACTTATTATTACTATTATTGTTATTACTGTTATTGTTATTACTATTATTATTGTTGTTTATCATTCCAAGTAGTGATGGTATGGGTGGTAATGGTAATGATAGCAATTTAATGATGGTGGTGGTGGTAGTAGTGGTAATGATGATAGTAGTTGTAGTACCGATGTAATGGTGAAGATGACCGTTATTTAGTTATAAGTTAGTTATAGTTTCATTTTTTTATTACATTACATTCGATTATTGACTGTTACCATTTTATTGTTACTACTAGAGAGAGAGAGAGAGAGAGAGAGAGAGAGAGAGAGAGAGAGAGAGAGAGACAGAGAGAGACAGAGAGAGAGAGACAGAGAGAGAGAGAGAGAGAGAGAGAGAGACAGAGAGAGAGAGAGACAGAGAGAGAGAGAGAGACAGAGGAGAGAGAGAGAGACAGAGAGAGAGAGAGAGACAGAGAGAGAGAGAGAGAGAGAGAGAGAGAGACAGAGAGAGAGAGAGAGAGAGAGAGAGAGAGAGAGAGAGAGAGAGAGAGAGAGAGAGAGAGGGAGAGAGAGAGAGAGAGAGAGAGAGAGAGAGAGAGAACTGAAGGTTATGACAACATCGGATGTAGTGGGAGCAGATGTGACACACTGTAGTGCTAGATGACCTTGAGGTCTCCCTCCTCTCATGCTCTGCAACAACATAAAACAGGTTAAGTTGCAAACATCTATGTACTCTGACATGAACACATCTAAATGTATGGTGCACATGGCACAGTACATTGCAGGATATTGATATATTGATATGATAAGGCAGATAAAGATGGACCTCTAGGCCAGAGTACACATTCATAACAAACACAGCCTTTTATCACTCATCCCTGCGTTTTTATTATTTTACCACTGTTTTACTGCTAGTGTTTAACTATTGGACGTGAGGCTTGTTGCTCTGAGGTTTCATTTCTGCAAGAGACTGTAGAGAACATGAGGGTGTTGCCAATCACTATCGCTGTGTTCAATGGCGATTTTAGCATGTAAATCTTAGCGGGGCAAACTCAACTTATTTTTATTTTTTTAGATGCATGCCAATACACGGTGACAAACGTTTCCCCACAAATTGTTAGGGCCTACATAAAGCTGTCCCAACAGCAGAGCTTTCTTTTCAGCACCATGGAGTGAAGCCTTACCACCACTATAATAATGAGTTTTGACTTTTGAACCACACACAAACATTATTACATTTATGTTCAGTAAATTCATAATGTTATTCTTATATCATTAACACTTAGCTCTAAGTATAAGCAAGTGCAAGCAAACGAGCTGTGACGAGGCAGGCCTATTGGTTCAGCACTTTAGAAATGAACACTGACAGAAATTCAGATGGATGTTAGTTCAGATAAATTCAGCAACATGTTGAGGCTTTAACTTTACTCTTGTTTAATTCACCACACAGTGAGAGGGAGAGACTCAGTTAGTCTACCGTTTGAGGTATTTTATTAGGCCTATTTTGTCTGAAAAGGAAGGAAAATACAATCATGAGGATCCACTTTTATATACAATATACCGACGCACAGACAGCGCATTGCGCATACAAAACAACCCTCGCAATATCAACTGGAATTACATGGGTCTATTACTGACATTTTTGTTGAAAACAAATATTTGAAAGGGAGGAGACTGTCACTGGCAAACATGGTTACAGACCCAACAACATTATATAGTATTTCCTCCTCGTCAAGAAAAGCACATGAGCTAATTATAATACACAAAGTAAGCAAAACAATTAAATAATTCCAACATTGTCTAAAATGATGAAGAAGATACTAATGAGATAGACCTATATAAGCAATAGGCCAATAACAATTGAGATGTAGAAACTATGGCATAAGGGAACGATGAGCGCATAAGAGGCAGTCTGTAATTTTGATTAAGACAATGAGTGAGCTAAGATGGACGTAGTCAATATAACTTTTTGTTCAGCACTTTTGAAATGTACAGCGACAGAATTCAGAACATGGTCCGTTCTTCCAGTATTCTCCCTGTACACCAAGTCAGAACCGTATGATAAATAGAGGGGGCATATAGGGGCATATAAGCAGACAATGAAAGCTCTTACAATATTATATGATGACATTTCTCTAAAACAGGGTATAGGCTACCTGTGCACCACTAAGTCAGAACAGTAGGCTAAGTTCTGAGGGTGAAAGGGACCAAATTATTAGGGTGCGGCACATGGGCTACTAACAGCTTGCTGCACTTACTTACTATTTTCCTATTTGGTCTTAAAAAGAGATTACAGTACATTACAGGATATTGATAGAATCATATGATGAGTCAATAAAGATTAATTCCCTCATATGGACCTCTAGGCTAGAGTACACTTACATATCAAACACAGCCTTTTATCATTAATTTATTTAATTAGGCAAGTTAGTTAAGAACAAATTCTTATTTACAATAACAGTCTAGGAACAGTGGGTTAACTGCCTTATTCAGGGGCAGAACAACATACTTTTACCTTGTCAGCTCAGCTATTTGATCTGGCAACCTTTCAGTTACTGGCCCAACGCTCTAACCCCTCGGCTACCTGCTGCCCCATGTGCTCATACCTGTGTTTTTATTATTTTACTCCTTATGTTTTACAATTCCAGTTGTAATTTGTAGCATTGTATTGTAAAAGGTAATCTTATAAACAAATTCTGACTATTAATCAGGTTGTTTATTTATTTAATATTTTTTTATTTAATATTTAAAACATACAATATACTTGCAGTGAAGCCGCTCAACAATTACATCACATTGGTTATCTAACAGCCTCCCATCCAGAGCGACACACAGAAGCAACCAGGGTCAATGCCCTGCTCAAGGACACATCGACAGATCTCCCATCAGCCTTCCAAGAACCCCCCCACAATTCTCCAAGAACTGCCCCTCAACCATCCAAGACCACCCCCCCCCCCCCCCCACCTAGAATGAAAAAAAGATTATAATAATTCCATTCCCCACCCACAAGACCTTCCCCCAATGCACCAGCAACCAACAATATGGACAAAAGAGAAAAAAGACAAAGATAAAGGGCAACAAACATCATAACAGCAAGGCCAACCGTATATGTTTGACTGCATGTATGGCAATATTTACATGTGTGTGTGTCCATGTATGTGTGCATTTGAATGAGAGTGTGTGTATATTGCATGTGTACAAACACCTGCATGGCATTAGCCTCAGGAACACCTGCATTAACTGTAACAACACTGCCCCTCAGTGTCATTCAAACATACTTTTTATTATGTTTTATTTTGACCTTGTTTTTTTGTGCTTTTATTTTGTCAGGTTGTTTATTGTGCTGACAGTTTTTTTTACTGACAAGGCTGTTATTACAGGGTTTAGCAACAGGACATGAGGCCGTTATTACAGGGTTTAGCAACAGGACATGAGGACGTTATTACAGGGTTTAGCAACAGGACATGAGGATGTTATTACAGGGTTTAGCAACAGGACATGAGGCCGTTATTACAGGGTTTAACAACAGGACATGAGGCCGTTATTACAGGGTTTAGCAACAGGACATGAGGCCGTTATTACAGGGTTTAGCAACAGGACATGAGGACGTTATTACAGGGTTTAACAACAGGACATGAGGACGTTATTACAGGGTTTAACAACAGGACATGAGGACGTTATTACAGGGTTTAGCAACAGGACATGAGGCCGTTATTACAGGGTTTAGCAACAGGACATGAGGACGTTATTACAGGGTTTAGCAACAGGACATGAGGACGTTATTACAGGGTTTAGCAACAGGACATGAGGCCGTTATTACAGGGTTTAGTAACAGGACATGAGGCCGTTATTACAGGGTTTAGCAACAGGACATGAGGCCGTTATTACAGGGTTTAGCAACAGGACATGAGGCCGTTATTACAGGGTTTAGCAACAGGACATGAGGCCGTTATTACAGGGTTTAGCAACAGGACATGAGGACGTTATTACAGGGTTTAGCAACAGGACATGAGGACGTTATTACAAGGTTTAACAACAGGACATGAGGACGTTATTACAGGGTTTAACAACAGGACATGAGGACGTTATTACAGGGTTTAGCAACAGGACATGAGGCCGTTATTACAGGGTTTAGTAACAGGACATGAGGCCGTTATTACAGGGTTTAGCAACAGGACATGAGGCCGTTATTACAGGGTTTAGCAACAGGACATGAGGCTGTTATTACAGGGTTTAGCAACAGGACATGAGGCTGTTATTACAGGGTTTAGCAACAGGACATGAGGCCGTTATTACAGGGTTTAGCAACAGGACATGAGGCCGTTATTACAGGGTTTAGCAACAGGACATGAGGACGTTATTACAGGGTTTAGCAACAGGACATGAGGACGTTATTACAGGGTTTAACAACAGGACATGAGGACGTTATTACAGGGTTTAACAACAGGACATGAGGACGTTATTACAGGGTTTAGTAACAGGACATGAGGACGTTATTACAGGGTTTAACAACAGGACATGAGGACGTTATTACAGGGTTTAACAACAGGACATGAGGACGTTATTACAGGGTTTAGCAACAGGACATGAGGCCGTTATTACAGGGTTTAGTAACAGGACATGAGGCCGTTATTACAGGGTTTAGCAACAGGACATGAGGCCGTTATTACAGGGTTTAGCAACAGGACATGAGGCTGTTATTACAGGGTTTAGCAACAGGACATGAGGCCGTTATTACAGGGTTTAGTAACAGGACATGAGGCCGTTATTACAGGGTTTAACAACAGGACACGAGGCCGTTATTACAGGGTTTAACAACAGGACAAGAGGCCGTTATTACAGGGTTTAGCAACAGGACATGAGGCCGTTATTACAGGGTTTAACAACAGGACATGAGGCCGTTATTACAGGGTTTAACAACAGGACATGAGGCCGTTATTACAGGGTTTAACAACAGGACATGAGGCCGTTATTACAGGGTTTAGCAACAGGACATGAGGACGTTATTACAGGGTTTAGCAACAGGACATGAGGCCGTTATTACAGGGTTTAACAACAGGACATGAGGCCGTTATTACAGGGTTTAGTAACAGGACATGAGGCCGTTATTACAGGGTTTAACAACAGGACATGAGGCCGTTATTACAGGGTTTAGCAACAGGACATGAGGACGTTATTACAGGGTTTAACAACAGGACATGAGGCCGTTATTACAGGGTTTAGCAACAGCACATGAGGACGTTATTACAGGGTTTAGCAACAGGACATGAGGCCGTTATTACAGGGTTTAGCAACAGGACATGAGGCCGTTATTACAGGGTTTAGCAACAGGACATGAGGCCGTTATTACAGGGTTTAGCAACAGGACATAAGGCCGTTATTACAGGGTTTAGCAACAGGACATGAGGCCGTTATTACAGGGTTTAACAACAGGACATGAGGACGTTATTACAGGGTTTAGCAACAGGACATGAGGCTGCTCTGAGGTTTCGTTTCTGCAACAGACTGGAGAGAACATGGGTGTTGCCAATCGTTATCGTTGTGCTGCAGAGTGCTGACCACAGCAGACTAAAACATAAACGGTTTGTAACCACCCTATGGTTGAGGCATGTCAGAAAATCAAGGTATAACACAAACAATTATTCTGTCAAGATTAACTATATTACATTAACTGATGGCATATTGGATGCAACGGTATAACATTTACAACATCAATGTGATAAGCCCAACTGTTTCAATCTTCTCACTTGTTTGTGTTAATATAATATATCCTCTTATAACCATATCAACTCTACCTGATGTTAATAATGTCTCTTTATTGTTCAATAACTATTAGGTGTTTTTTTACCTTTATTTTTCTAGGCAAGTCAGTTAAGAACAAATTCTTATTTACAATGACAGCCTACCCCAGACAATGCTGGTCCAATTGTGTGCCACCCTTTGGGACTCCCAATCATGGCCAGATGTGATACAGCCTGGATTTGAACCAGGAACTGACTGTAGTGATACCTCATTCACTGAGATGCAGTGCCTTAGAACGCTGCGCCACTCGGGAGCCCAAATGGCTTTAGACAAAAAAAACTTCATGACATGGACACTTTTTTTGTTGGGCCATACCAGTAACATTTCTCATCTGTAAGTATGAGGAAGTTGTTATTCCGTGTTGTACTGTATGTTTGGACTCATTTACAGAATCAAGAACAGGCCGTTCAAATGAAACCAAATACTGTATGAAAGATACTGTAAAAAAATACTGTATGAAAACATGAATACAGTCATAATCAAATACGCTGAAAATGTGTGATCCACAACTTCCCCTGAGTTTCTGTCTGACTTGTCTTGGTAATTTTCTGTACTTCTCTGGGAAAGGTACTGGTGCTCCACTGATGCCCCAACTGATACATAATATTATACCTATTACTGACTAAACAGCCTTCTCACTCTTACAAACGGTTAAGGGTATATTTGTCCCTGATGTGCACTGTGTCATTACTGATGTATAGACATCATGTGCTTTTGTTAATGCTTTATTTTTACTTTACTTTGAGCAACATTTGCAATACTGGAGGCTTCGTGCCCTGGATCACCACTGGAGGCTTCTTGCCATGGATCATCACTGGAGGCTTCGTGCCATGGATCATCACTGGAGGCTTCGTGCCATGGATCATCACTGGAGGCTTCGTGCCATGGATCATCACTGGAGGCTTCATGCCATGGATCATCACTGGAGGCTTCGTGCCATGGATCATCACTGGAGGCTTCGTGCCATGGATCACCACTGGAGGCTTCCTGCCATGGATCATTACTGGAGTGGAGAGACACACAGGAGGCCTGGCTCTGGGAGAAGGCATCGGACTCACCAGGCTGGGGAGACATGCAGGAGGCCTCTTCCTTAGCCGAGGCACCGGATACACTGGACCGTGGAGGCGCACTGGCGGTCTCGAACGCAGAGCTAGCACAACTCGTCCTGGCTGGATACCCCCTGTAGCCCGGCAAGTGCGGGGAGCTGGAGCAGGCCGCACTGGGCTGTGCTGGCGAACCGGGGACACTGTGCGTAGGGCTGGCGCAGGATAACCCGGGCCGAGGATATGTCCTGGAATATAGATAATATATTTTTGTGTTAAACTTTTCCTGATTTCAATATACACACTTTCGTCATGTTTTGCCATGTGTACCATACCCTCAGTCTGAATCAAACAGTAATTATTACCTCAGATTGCTTGATTGCTTTGAGATCCTCCAGCATCTCAATCTCCAATCTTCTTCGGAACTGTATATGCTCGTCATCGATTTTCTTTATTTCATCACATTGCATCTCTTTCTCCATCTCTTCCTCAGTCTGAAAAAATATAACTGTGGAATAACTAGCCGACTAGTCCAGCAACTTACTCAGTGCATTGACACATTACACTGTGTGTCTACATTTTGGAATTATTCATGAACAATAACATGTAGACGAATAAATGCAAGACCTACTGTTTCTGACAATTACAACACATGATTACCTCATTTATTAACATTAAACACAAAATAAGTTAATAAGTTGGCTAAGTTAATGTAATATTGCTGGGTCTTACCAATTCCTCAAAGCATTCTCCAAATCTGAATTTCTCCAGTCCTGGGAACTCCGCTCCAGATTTAAAGAGATCCTCCAAGCTTCTGGCAACCAGGTGTAGAACTTCAAACTCGTAGGCGTAGACATTGCCATCTTCACATAACAGGAGAACCAGCTGCCATCCTGCTGTCGAACATCGGAAGTCATCCAGGGCACCAATGACCACCATCTCCATTCTCTCTGGAAGGTAGCAGTCTTTCCAAACTTCTAACTGTTCACCATCTCCAGCGTGGACAGTGTCCTCCAGACCCCCGATTCTCAACTCGTAACTTTTCGGCTTTGCAAGAGGAATCTTGCTGTTGCGATGTTTCAACACAAGCTCTTTGATTTGGCCGAGGAATTCTACAGCTTCTGTGGCAACAATTGACAATAATTAGAAAACATATTTAACATTGTAATGGTCAAGAGTGCAGAACATCCTACTTACAACCTGCAAATATTGACATTTTGAATCTTAATGTATTATTAGCCATCTCATTTAAAGATGCTGTCCTGGATCTTAAGCACAACAAATTCATAACATATTTTATAAATTGGATTTGTAACATATCACCTGAATTGCACACAGAAAAATATTATAATAATAAGGATTTGCAGGATGTAACATATCATATGATGATGTAGTACAGGGGGTCCGTTTTGGCTCGTGTGCACCACGTTCAAAACTACTGGTTGAAATTATACAAAAGTTCCGGAGCATCCCTTTAAACATACAATGATGGGTGGTTCTCACATATCACATATCAGATGTTCAACCATTGTTCCTGGAAGCTTTCATGTTGTTCTTTTGGCTTGAGCTGTCACATTGTATATCTCTGAAGGTATAGCTGTGGGTATAGTCTCAGCTAGTTGTCTTGCACTGTGGCAGTACTGTATTGAATGTTGGTGCTGTAACTCAAATCACACAGCTAAATCCCATCAGCTGCTAAGGTTGCTGCGGACTGGCTGAGGTCAAATGTGGATGAAGAGGAGGTCATCTTGATGCTGTTACAGTACATGTTTCCAGCTGTGATGACATCTTCCTGTGATCCAAGTCAACTGGTGCGCTCAAAAGTGGTAAGCTTCTTGCTCCCGAAGGTTGTGAAATTGGCTTCAAGTGCTTTTGTAGGTCGCATTGTGTAGGTCGGTGCTACAGTCTTAAAATGTTCATCTTCCAAATATGCCCCTGAAATCGTACTCTCGACCTGACAGCAGTGGTACCCTGTGATGCAGTAAGGGTTTCACTAATGTCAGTAGACCTGCTTCTCACCACGTCCATGATTGTTAGAAATCCAGGTTAGCGGGGTAGGAAGCTGAAGTGCTTCATCAAGTCTATGGATAAAAGTGATCTAATCAGATAACTAATGAATTTATTGAAATTCTGAGTGCATAGTTTATTATTATTATTTCTTATTTGACTGCCAGCCCTAACCGAGGTTGATTTAATATTAATAATAATACATTTTATTTTAAGTGCTTTTCAAACATGACTGACTAACCATGGAGAGCACTAAACATGATGACAGACTAACCAGGGAGAACACTAAACATGATGACAGACTAACCAGGGAGAGCACCAAACATGATGACAGACTAACCAGGCAGCACACTAAACATGATGACAGACTAACCAGGGAGAGCACTAAACATGATGACAGACTAACCAGGGAGAACACTAAACATGATGACAGAATAACCAGGGAGAACACTAAACATGATGCCTGACTAACCAGGGAGAACACTAAACATGATGACAGACTAACCAGGGAGAGCACTAAACATGATGACAGACTAACCAGGGAGAGCACTAAACATGATGACAGACTAACCAGGGAGAACACTAAACATGATGACAGACTAAGCAGGGAGAGCACTAAACATGATGACAGACTAACCAGGGAGAGCACTGAACATGATGACAGACTAACCAGGGAGAACACTAAACATGATGACAGACTAAGCAGGGAGAGCACTAAACATGATGACTGACTAACCAGGGAGAACACTAAACATGATGACAGACTAACCAGGGAGAGCACTAAACATGATGACAGACTAACCAAGTGAGAGCACTAAACATGATGACAGACTAACCAGGGAGAACACTAAACATGATGACAGACTAACCAGGCAGAACACTAAACATGATGACAGACTAACCAGGGAGAGCACTAAACATGATGACAGACTAACCAGGCAGAACATTAAACATGATGACAGACTAACCAGGCAGAACACTAAACATAATGACAGACTAACCAGGGAGAACACTAAACATGATGACAGACTAACCAGGGAGAGCACTAAACATGATGACAGACTAACCAGGCAGAATACTAAACATGATGACAGACTAACCAGGCAGCACACTAAACATGATGACAGACTAACCAGGCAGAACACTAAACATGATGACAGACTAACCATGCAGAACACTAAACATGATGACAGACTAACCAGGCAGAACATTAAACATGATGACAGACTAACCAGGCAGAACACTAAACATGATGACAGACTAACCAGGCAGCACACTAAACATGATGAGAGACTAACCAGGCAGAACACTAAACATGATGACAGACTAACCAGGCAGAACATTAAACATGATGACAGACTAACCAGGCAGAACACTAAACATGATGACAGACTAACCAGGCAGCACACTAAACATGATGACAGACTAACCAGGGAGAACACTAAACATGATGACAGACTAACCAGGCAGAACACTAAACATAATGACAGACTAACCAGGCAGAACATTAAACATGATGACAGACTAACCAGGCAGAACACTAAACATGATGACAGACTAACCAGGCAGAACACTAAACATGATGACAGACTAACCAGGCAGAACACTAAACATGATGACAGACTAACCAGGGAGAACACTAAACATGATGACAGACTAACCAGGGAGAGCACTAAACATGATGACAGACTAACCAGGCCGAATACTAAACATGATTACAGACTAACCAGGCAGCACACTAAACATGATGACAGACTAACCAGGCAGAACACTAAACATAATGACAGACTAACCATGTAGAACACTAAACATGATGACAGACTAACCAGGCAGAACATTAAACATGATGACAGACTAACCAGGCAGAACACTAAACATGATGACAGACTAAACAGGGAGAGAACTAAACACGATGACAGACTAACCAGGGAGAACATTAAACATGATGACAGACTAACCAGGGAGAACACTAAACATGATGACAGACTAACCAGGGAGAGAACTAAACATGATGACAGACTAACCAGGGAGAGAACTAAACATGATGACAGACTAACCAGGGAGAACATTAAACATGATGACAGACTAACCAGGGAGAGAACTAAACACGATGACAGACTAACCAGGGAGAACATTAAACATGATGACAGACTAACCAGGGAGAGAACTAAACATGATGACAGACTAACCAGGGAGAGAACTAAACATGATGACAGACTAACCAGGGAGAACATTAAACATGATGACAGACTAACCAGGGAGAACATTAAACATGATGACAGACTAACCAGGGAGAGAACTAAACACGATGACAGACTAACCAGGGAGAACATTAAACATGATGACAGACTAACCAGGGAGAGAACTAAACATGATGACAGACTAACCAGGGAGAGAACTAAACATGATGACAGACTAACCAGGGAGAGCACTAAACACGATGACAGACTAACCAGGGAGAACATTAAACATGATGACAGACTAACCAGGGAGAGCACTAAACACGATGACAGACTAACCAGGGGAGTAAACAACAAGAGATAAAAGCTTAGACAACAGCCATTTTGGGTAGGCCTGTGTGAAGAGGTGTCTGAGTGTGGACAAGAATATTAGTTGAAGGTCGTTTCTGGAGGGAATGCTAAATAGAATCAGCGCAACGAATGGAAATCTATGGGATCAGCTAGCTTTTTGATTTCCTTGTGGATTTTTAAAGAATCGGCCTTAGGCCTTATATAGTATAGAATGACAACCAATCATAAAACATGAAGACACTGTTTTCATATAGTGAAGGAGGGGCCCTAGTGGCCACAAGTCACCAGTAAGCAAGCAACTTTATCTTCTTATGACATTCAATTTCTCTATCATGAAATGTGAATGTTCATGGAAATTGTTTATTGAAAAACATTAAACGTGTAAAATATGAGGTCTAGTGTTGTCTAAACTCGGGATTCAATCCAATTGCGGGTAATAGGCAATGCGGCTTTTAAAGGCAATGTTCCCGAGTTCACGGAGATCGCATTCACGGTAAATGCTGCATATGTCAGCTGAATCAGACATTTCCTTTTAAAGTGTCTGAATACAAAGGCCATTGGATGACAATTCACTACATAAAGAAAGTCGGCTGATACCTTTTTTCCCACTCTCACAATGAAGAAACTCAGTCTTTATCCTCTTTAACGACCTGTATAAAATGATAACACAGTATAAGTATTGTTTTATAAAACTGTACAATTATGTATTCATTTAACTAAAACAACAAGAAATACACATTTGCAAACTAGGTAAGGAACCCAGACATGCCCTAAGTAAATTCTTAAACAACTGAAATTCAGCAAGTCAATAAATGTAATAAACAAAGTGTGGACCAACGTCATTTCCATGTAAATAGCCTGGGGCCTATATATATTATCTCTTATTTTTATAATTAAAATATCTTTACCCCATTGACGTGATCATTCCCCCGATGACTGTTGGGAAAACAATACAAATGCTGGTGAACAAGTAGGGCAAGAAAAACACTTAAACTAGACAAATCCACACCAAAATGAATAAACACTACTCATGAATAATATAGATTAAAAAAAAATTGTATTGGTCTACCATCCCATCAAATCAACATGACAATTATCATTTTAAATGTCATTCCAATAAATAGTTTATTTGAGTGAAACACACCAAATAAAGTTGAAATAGGCTTATATGAAATAATTGTATACACCTAAACATTCCGTATAAACCTAGGGATGGGCATTTGACTTTTTTTGACTGTTTGAGTACTTCAGTACTCAAATAAAAAATAAGCTATTTCTAGAACAATGTCTGCACTGGGAAATATGTCAACAATGTCCAATTTATCATAACAATTACAGGTAAGGAATCCTAATAGCTAAATTGTTTCATGTAGGTCAATTCAGTCAATAAAAAAAAACACATTTAAGATTAATTTATTGAAACTGTAATATCAACTGGTTATAGTGTATCCTGAAACACATCTTCAATATGGTAGTAACCTCAGAAGAGTGGAGCTTGCTTATAGAAGCCTATAGCTGTGCAATGACAGCCTTGTTTTGCTAATATAGACGCTCGTATTTCCCGACCCCTTATCACAATCAAGACAACTATTTTATAGGAAAAACATGATGTAATATAAAAAAATTAAATAGAACAGAATAGTTCGAAGTGATTCGCATCTCGCGTCTGAACAGTTATTCTGAAAGAGTGATCATTTGAAACCTTAAAACAGGGCTCAATTTGAACAGGGCTCAATTTGAAAGACACATTTTTAGGGTTACAAACCAAAATCGGTCTTCTTTTCGATATACA
This sequence comes from Salvelinus fontinalis, assembly GCF_029448725.1. Classification (NCBI taxonomy): domain Eukaryota; kingdom Metazoa; phylum Chordata; class Actinopteri; order Salmoniformes; family Salmonidae; genus Salvelinus; species Salvelinus fontinalis. Next base: position 38,836,625 of record NC_074698.1, read on the forward strand.
GACGTTCGATTTAGTTAATTATGCGGTTCCTTGGAATGATCTAAATGTATTAACTATTTTTCATTGAACACTGCATGAGGATGAATTAAGGCTACGACATATGTTTGGGGAGTAGGCCGTCTGTCTGGTGAGTAGGCTTAACGGTTCTGATGAAAATACGCTCTTTGTCTTTATCAAACTAATGTTTTGGTATATTTCCAGTGTGTATATTTTCCTGTCTATATTTAGGGGGTAATAGCCGAGGCTAAGCAATTCTAAATGCACTAGCAGTTCGCAAAGTAGAGTCGTCACTAGTTATCACAGCCACAAAGTCAGAAAACCTGACTGTTTCTACAATTTCGCTTCTTAACACTGTTAACCTTTTGCCTAAACCTAACCTGAAATGAATACTAAAAAGCTTTTTTTAATAAATGTTTAGGATATAGACAATTTTGTATTTGTGACTGCGGTAAATAGGGTACCCGCAAAGTAACCTAAGCTGAAAATGATGCAGTTCATCAAAAACTGCAGCCCATTGCTGGAATACTTATTTTCCTACCTCAGTCAACAAGTCCATTTTTGAATTTGTGATTAAACTGTTGTCTTTTGGCAAGGAATGTAGCTTCGGTTAGAATCGTTTTTATAGCCATTTTTCTTTAAGCGCATTCAGCATGCAACCAATAAGACTTTAGATAGCTTGATAAGCTAACTAACGTTGCTTATATCGTTCAAAGACTCAATCATGGACACTTTCTGACAGTTGTCTCTACCTTCTTGCCCTTTGTGCTGTTGTCTGTGCACAATAATGTTTGTACCATGTTTTTTGCTGCTACCATGTTGTGTTGCTACCATGCTGTGTTTTCATGTGTTAATGCCATGCCTTGTCTTAGGTCTCTCTTTATGTAGTTTTGTGGTGTTTCTCTTGTCGTGATGTGTGTTTTGTCCTATATTTTTATTTTACATTTTTAATCCCAGCCCCGGTCCCAGCAGGAGGCCTTTTGCCTTTTGGTAAGCCGTCATTGTAAATAAGAATTTGTTCTTAACTGACTTGCCTAGTTAAATAAAGGTGATATAAAATAAATAAAAAGGTTATAATTAAGTTAGCTATTGTAGCTTGCTTAACATGAACAATATGATCAAACTAGCTGCATTACGCCCTACCCATATTGTAGTTTTGTTTGAAAATGTAAAAGGTAAATTCGGCAGGTCACAACTCTACAATTTTCTCAGTTTCCCGACTTGTAATTCTGATTTGGGTCATTCAAGTGAAACTTCCCAGTCAGAACTTCAGATAACTCCGATAGCACGAGAACACAGCAGTGTTACTTATCTAATGGCTTTCTCAAGCCAAAGTATAAAACACTTTCTTCTCACCAAAGACACTTGTCTTCGGCAGACATATATTTATTTTTTATTAGCCTACTCAGGATCCGATACCATATAAACACTGTTTATGGTAATAGTAATTATAACAAAATATACATCATACATTTCCTGAAGGCTATCACCATTTCAATGAAACACTTATATTACAAACAAGTCTATCGTAACATAGCTTACCAGATTCAAATGTAGTCTGTAAGAAATATGGAGGTAATTTAAAACAAACTAAGAACGTTTGAACTGCTTCTTTAGGTCTGTTGCATAAAAAGTGGCGTGACAAGTCTTTGTTCTCTTCTTGCCTGAACAAGGAGGTCGGTTTCTCCCAGGTTCCGTGTTGCGGAAGAGCTCAATGGGGCTTCACAGTTCACTGGAAAAGTACAGCAGGCAATGTTCTGTGTGCGTCATACTTCATTATAGGTTCATGACTGAGGCGTGGACTTTAGACTACGTAGTTAGATTGAACCCATTTTGTCTTAGACTTTAGAAAAGGACGTGGAGGGAAAGACAGTTTTTAAGTTATCAATAAAACAAACATTTTGGGGAGCTGCTGTTGCAGCTCACTTCTCCTTTAAACCATTTATTGTGTACAACAATATATGAATTTGATTTAATTTGACAGAAATGTTGGTTAGACTATTCTTATAATACCATTTATACCAGTATAACAAAGTCATTGGATACCGTGATACGCATGGATATGTTGTGCTATCTGTGTTAATACTTTCAACTTAAGTTAGAGACTTTTTAAGTGCAACTGATGTAGCTTGCCAGAACGGTTTAGTCGATGTTGATGCCCTGGGCAGCCTGCAACTCAAGCTCTTTACCTGCTCACATGTTGTTGACATGTTGTTCCTCTGCATGGGTGTGGCTCCTTCATTTCTCATTCTGTTCCACTGAGAATGTTGTTTTAGCTCACCTGGCCGGTACACGATGGAGGAGGAGTTTTCCATATTGAAACTGATTGCATTTCTTTTGTAATTGTGCTGCTTCGCGGGTGTGAACCAAATGCCACTCTTGCGTGGTTGGCGAAGTCGACTCAGAACAAGGTTGTACTAAGCTATATGGAATTGTTTTAAGGGGGTCATAACAAGGATCAATTAGCTATTTGATTTTGAATTTCAAGACTGCTTGAAATATATATTTTTAAATAAAAAATAAAAATGTTATCAAATAATTTTTGGCCTTACTGCTATTAGCCCATACAAACGCATTGAATAACAGATTCACTACATGGAACAACAAATAGTATCCCAAAACAATCAAAAGGAATTTGTCCTGAACTGTGTGTCCTATATCTGAGAGATATCAGAAAGATCAGAAAAAATAAGTATTTTATTTTTTACATGTATTTAACCCCTTATTTTTGGCACTAAAGCAGGGGTTCTACTAAGCTATATGGAATTGTTTTAAGAAGGTCATACCAAGGATCATTTAGCTTTTGGATTTTGAATGTTAAGACCCCTTGAAGTAAAAAATATATATACAAAATTACTTGATGAACAATTATATTTGTGGCCTTACTGCTAATAGCCCATACAAATGCATTGAATAACAGATTCACTACATGGAAGAACAGATAGTCCCCTCCAATAAATCTATAGGAAGTTTGTTCTGAAGTGTCTGTCCTATATCTGAGAGATATAAGAAAGAACAGGAAACATGTTGTATTGTTATTTTTTTTACATGTATTTGACCCCTTATTTTTTTACACTAAACAGTCTAAATATATACTGTACCTCCATTCATTTTTTTCAACTGGTACCAGGGGACCTTCAGACAAGTCTTGTGAGACCTGTGGGCGTCCTAGAGCAAAACAACCGACATGTACCTGTGAGTCTCACTTTTCCACAGGGGGGTCGGTTTCTCCCAGCTTCCGTGTTTATGCTACATTGTCACATCTGATAACACGGAAGAGCTTGAGAGGACAGTATACTTCACTGGAAAATTACTGTAGGCAATGTGCTGTGTGCGTCATATTTCATTAAAGGCTCATGACTGAAAAATAAACTGAGCCATGGGCTTTAGACTAGTAGCTAGTTATACTAGTTATAACCAACTTTCACTTTAGAAAAAGACGTGGAGGCAAAGGCACTTTTTAAGTTGTCAATAAAACAACACTTTAGAGGGATCGCTTCTCCTTTAAACCATCTATTGTGTACAACAATATATTGGTTAGATTTAATTTGACAGAAATGTTGATTAGACTATTCTTATAATACAACTTATACAGGCATAACAAAGTCATTGGATACCATGATACACATGGATATGTTGTGCTATCTGTGTTAATACTTTCAACCTAAGTTAGAGACTTTTTAAGAGCAACTGATGTGGTTTTCAAGAACGGTTTAGGCGGTTTTGACACCCTGGGCGAGCCTGGAAATGCAGCTCTTTGCCTGCTCACAGGTTACTGACATGTTGTTCCTCTGCATGGGTGTGGCTCCTCCATTTCTCATTCTGTTCAACTGAGAATGTTGTTTTGGCTCACCTGGCCGGTACATAGGAGGGTAGGGTAGGAGGAGTAGGAGGAGTTTACATCGGTTGAAAGGGATTTCATTAGTTTTCTAATTGGGCTGCTTCCCGGGTGTGAACCAAATGCCCCTCTTGAGCGGATGGCAAATGCGAAGTCGGCTCAGAATAGGGTTCGACTAAGCTATATGGAATTGTTTTAAGAAGGTCATACCAAGGATAATTTAGCTATTTGATTTGTAATTTTAAGACCCCTTGAAGTTTAAAAAAATATATACAAAATTATTTGATGAACTATTTTATTTGGCTTTACTGCTAATAGCCCATACAAAGGCATTGAATAGCAAATTCACTACATGGAAGAACAGATAGTCCCCCCAATGAATCTATAGGAAGTTTGTTCTGAAGTGTTTGTCCTATATCTGAGAGATATAAGGAAGCTAAGGAAACATTTTTATTTTTATGTACCCCTTATTTTTGCCAATAAAGAGTGCATTCGGAAAGTATTCAGACCCCTTGACCTTTTCCACATTTTGTTACATTGCAGCCTTATTCTAAAATGTATTAAATCTTTTTTTCCCTCATCAATCTACACACAATACCCCATAGTGACAAAGTAAAAACAGGTTGTATTGACATTTTTGCAAACTAATTAAACAAACTAAAATATCACATTTACATAAGTATTCAGAACCTTTACTCAGTACTTTGTTGAAGCACCTTAGGCAGCAAATACAGCCTTGAATCTTCTTGGGTATGATGCTACAAGCTTGGCACACTTGTATTTGGGGAGGTTCTTCCGTTCTTCCGTACAGATCCTCTCAAGCTCTATCAGGTTGGATGGGGAGCATCACTGCACAGCTATTTTCAGGTCTCTCCAGAGATGTTAGATCTGGCTCAAGTCCGGGCTCTGGCTCTCAAGGACATTCAGAGACTTGCCCTGACGCCACTCCTGCATTGTATTGGCTGTGTGCTTATGGTCGTTGTCCTGTTGGAAGAGGAACCTTCGCCCCAGTCTGAGGTCCTGAGTACTCTGGAGCATGTTTTCATCAAGGATCTCTCTATACTTTGCTCTGTTCATCTTTCCCTCAATCCTGACTAGTCTCCCAGTCCCTGCTGCTGAAAAACGTCCCCAAATCATGATACTTCCACCACCATGTTTCACCGTAGGGATGGTGCCAGGTTTCCTCCAGACGTGACGCTTGGCATTCAGTCCAAAGAGTTAAATCTTGGTTTCATCAGACCAGAGAATCTTGTTTCTCATGTTCTGAGAGTCCTTTAGGTGCCTTTTGGCAAACTCCAAGCTAGCTGTCATGTGTCTTTTACTGAGGAGTGGCTTCCGTCTGGCCACTTTACCATAAAGGCCTAATTGAATGGCAGTACAGTATATATTTAGACTGGAGTGCTGCAGAGATGGTTGTCCTTCTGTAAGGTTCTCCCATCTCCACAGAGGAACACTGGAGCTCTGTCAGAGTGACCATCGGTTTCTTGTTCACCTCCCTGACCAAGGCCCTTCTCCCCGATAGCTCACTTTGGCCAGGCGGCCAGCTCTAGGAGGAGTCTTGGTGGTTCCAAACTTCTTCCATTTAAGAATGATGGAGGCTACTGTGTTCTTGGGGGACCTTCAATGCTGTAGATATTTTTTGCTACCCTTTCCCAAGCATTTCTAAAAACCTATTCACGCTTTGTCATTATGGGTCATTGATGAGGATTTTTTATTATTATTCTATTTAAGAATAAGGCTGTAATGTAACAAAATGTAGAAAAAGTCAAGGGGTCTGAATATTTTCCCAATGCAGTGTAGACAGGTGTGTGCCTTTCCAAATCATCTCCAATCAATTGAATTTACCACAGGTGGACTCCAATCAAGTTATAGAAACATCTCAAGGATGATCAATGGAAACAAGACGCACCTGAGCTCAATTTCGAGTCTCATAGCAAAGGTTCTGAATACTTATGTATAGAAGGTATTTCTGTTTTTAATTTTTAATACATTTGCAAACATTTCTAAAAACCTGTTTTTGCTTTGTCATTATGGGGTATTGTATTAGGAAAAAAAATATTTGATTCATTTTAGAATAAGTGTTTAATGTAACAAATTGTGGGAAAAGTCAAGGGGTCTGAATACTTTCTGAAAGTACTGTATATACTGCACCTCCGTTCATTTTTTCAACTGATACCGGGGCACCATCAGACGAGTCTTGTGAGGCCTGTGGGCGTCCTAGAGCAAAACAAGTGACATGTTCCACAGAGGGGTCAGATTAGTGTGGTTTAGCACACACTGTTCGGACGCTAGAGACAGATCGGCGGTAACAACTTCAGATGACTCCCAAGACTCTTGAGGTGGTCGTAGAGCAAAATGGAGAACACCATCATTGGAAGTGTGACATAGGCAAATGCAGATATCTCTAACTTAAACAGACAGAATTCTATGAGTATTATTTTCATTTTTTTCATTTTGCTAATTAGATTTAGGTGGGGGCGCGGAGATCGACCATCGGTGGTTTAATAGTGCTGCATTAGCGGACTGATAAGTAATCTATTGTTAAAAAAAAAAATAATCCAGCAAAAAAAATCCCAGCAGCCTGGAGAGAACATGAGGGTGTTGCCAATTGTTATCGCTGTGCTGTAGAGTGCCGACCACAAAGCGTAAACCTTCCCATCTATGGTTGAGGCATCTCAGAATATCTAGATATAACACAAAACATTTATCTGATTAGACTAACTATGTTTCAAATACATTAACTGGTGGCCTAATGGACACAACAACATAACATTTAAGACAAGTCTAACTGGTTCAATCTTCTCTCTTGTTTGCGTTAATATAATATATCTGAAATGTCCTCTTATAACCATATCAACTCTACTTGATGTTAACAATGTCTATTTATTTGTTCCACAGTGCTCAATAACTATTAGGTAAACATGAATACAGTCATCGTTGAATATGCTGAAAATGTGTGATAGAAAACTTCCCCTGAGTTGCTGTCTGACACATCTTTGTAATTTTCCTCTCAACAGGTTGAGTCATGCACGTGTGTACTTCTCTGGGAAAGGTAGTCAGATAACAGAACACCCTGGTGCTCCGCTGATGCCCTGAGTTCCTCCTGACTGATGCATAATGTTGTAACTATTACTAATGTATTACTGACTAAACAGCATTATCAGTCTTACAAAAGGTTAAGAGTATAATATTATTCCTTGATGTTCATGGTGTCATCACTGATACATAGACATCATGTGATTTTGTTATTGCTTTATTATTTTACTTTGAGCAACAATTGTAATATTAAAATGCATTTATGGTGTTCAAAATGTGAAAACTTAAACTGAACCAGTGACAGAAGAGGTGTTCTTGATTGTGTTAGGTTGGCCTCTCAAAACCGGTTTAAGGTTGACTAACCTCAGATCAAAACATTCCACATTTCCTGTTTTGTTGTGGAAACAGTATGAGTACTGTACAATTATTTTTATGCTTTTAGGGATCAACTCACACTGCCATTTTATCTTGGCCCTCCATTCTTCACTTGTAAAGATGACCACTTAAACTTACAATAAATAAATGGAATAGCGAGTCCTCTCTGTTACAGCATGGCTGTAATGCATCACCCAAGTAGGTGTTACTGGTGGTGGGAGTTTGAGTTCGCCCCAAAACCTGTTTTATTTCACCTTGAGATCAAATGTATTTTGCCAGAGAGATCTGGTCCAAGTTATAGCAGCAAACTGGAAGGAAACTAAAACATCCAACCAACTTTTAACAATTCTCATTTATTGATGGATTCAAAATATTTACAAGATAAGTTTGTGTCATAAAGTAACATAATTGTATGTAATCATCATGCTGTCTGTTGTTTTAGTCCTCTGTTTTAGCTGTGGTTTCTCTGAATGGTCTACATTCAAACAAGTTCAGTGTCACACCCTTTCTGAAGTTTCCTGTCACATCAGAAATGTGTTCATTTTCATTTCATTCATTTTCCACTGTGACACAAAGCACATGGCAGACTATTTGACAAGGGACAAAGTTGATAGCTTTATACAATTAAACATCCCCCAATATAAATACATAAAAAGTAAACAACCAAACACAAATACCAAACCAAAAAGTAAAACAACTTCAAAATGTATTCCCAAGGTTGCTGCTTTCTATGTCTGTTATTAGTGGTAATAAGTGTATTGTTTGTCCGAGCTGTAATTCACAACTCTCAATGACAGAAAGCATTTACTTACGCATTATGACTATGGCACAGTTGCCTTAATCCCAGTTGAGTGATTAAAGAACACCATTGTTTTTTCTAAGACATTTTCTCTTGTGTAGTGTACAAAACGCATATTGCTGCAGACATCCTGATCCAACACAGTCTCACGTGCGTTTTTGTGTGGCTTAATTCGTGAGAAAAGACACGAATTGATGTGCTTCTTAGTTCGTGCGAAAAGACACACATTTAACCAGTAGGCTACACACAAGCCTTTGCAACAACCATATAGACAGGATAATTTATATTTCATTTTTGTTCTTCTTAATGGCTAATTCAACGTTGTTAATATACAGAAATGTTGTCTTTGTTTAACCATGTTTTAAAATGTGCCGTTGTATGCCTATATGTACTGTGTTAGACTGAACATAATTTTTGAGAAAAGACGCACATTTACGTGCGACTTAATTCATGGGAAAAATGGTTTTATTAATGCCAATGCTGTTTTCTATGCACGATTTCGCTTAATACTTTGGGATACTGGTGCACTTGTAATCAGAAGGCCTTTTTGTCATGTAGGCAACAGTACACGATTTTCTTCATAACCCATGTCTTATTTCGTGGAGCCTAAATTACACAATTTTCTTCATAATGCATTTATTACATGTTAAACAGGTTAATGTAAAATAATGAATTATGTTGGTGTCACACCCTGACCATAGTTTGCGTTGTATGTTTCTATGTTTTGTTTGGTCAGGGTGTGATGTGAGTGGGCATTCTATGTTGTATGTCTAGTTTGTCTATTTCTATGTGTTTGGCCTGATATGGTCCTCAATCAGAGGCAGGTGTCAGTCTTTGTCTCTGATTGGGAGCCATATTTAGGTAGCCTGTTTTGTCATTGTGGGTTGTGGGTGATTGTTCCTGTTTCCTGTGTCTTTGTGTATGTCACCAGACAGGACTGTTTCGTTTCGTTTTTATTTCTCGTTATTTTGTTGTTTTGTTCGAGTATTCGGTTTTCATTAAAAGGAATATGAATAGAATACTCACCACGCTGCATCTTGGTCCTCCTCTCTTTCTCCTAACGACGAACGTTACACTTACACTTATGGCTTACACTTATGGCACTTCCAAGGCCTTTCCATTATGATTATTACGGTCATGTCAATCATGTTATATACTTAGGCTACTGTAAATGTCAGTTTCCTAGTACCGAATAGCACTTGAATGCAGTATTATGCTGGCTTCACATTCTCGTGGGAAATGGGAAAATGGGAAGTTGTAACTCCGACATGATTGTGTTCCAAGTGCTTTTGAAGTCGGAACAATTATTCAACTAATAAGATTGGCCACATCGTTTTCTCATTTCCCACTTGTAATTCCTATTTTGAGGGTCATTCAAATGAAACTTCCCAGTCGGGACTAGGAATTTCCGAGAACTCCGATAGCACCGGAACGAGGCATTAGTATGTGTAATAGACAACAGTAGGGTCTGGGTGGCGGCATGTCCAGCACTCATACCCATTCACGACCACCGCGAAGTGAGTGTCAGTATCCTACTATGTGTCCGTCCGTGCAGTCAACTAGTATAATTATTGTTTGTGACGTAAGTATGGGGATTATTATTAAGGTTCTGGTCGTCTGAGATACAGGCTATACAACAAGCAATATAACTATAGAATTAAGAAACTAAAGGAAATAAAGTAATAAGGAAATAAATGCAAAAAATTAAATATTTACATTTACATTTAAGTCATTTAGCAGACGCTCTTATCCAGAGCGACTTATAACCTTAAATAAATATAACCTTAACAAATGTTTGGTTGCTTTAAGACTAATGAGTCATGTCTACACAATAATATTGGAGCGGTTCCAATGTTTAGCCTACATACATAGCCTACATCTGTCTTCAGATTTATTTAAAATAAATGTCTTCAGATTTATTTTGTGGGTGATTTTTCCATTGAAAGAAATTTATTTAATCTTCCACTCCACTCTTCCGATACATTTATTTGCTGCAGACAAGATGATATTCAACAGGTAGGCATTTTGAAACCGTTCAGAGATCATTCCAAGTAATGGCACTCTTTGGGTTCTTTGCCAGGGAACATTTAAATACATTATCAATGGCAAATACTGTTTTCTATGCTTGATTTCACTTAATATTTTGGGGTGTTGTTGCGCTCATTGCAGTCAGAAAACATATGTTGGCCGATCTCTCTTTATTTCTATCCATCCTCTTGATACAGATCTCTTGATCTATCCTTTGGCTGCATTTTAAGTAAGTGGAAACTTTTTCTCTTTTAATTTAGCTTTCTTCCCATTTCTTGTGTTTTCAAAAACAAACCAGGTTGTAGTTTAAAAATAAAAAACAACTGGAGGAGATTATTCAAAAATTGTATCTTAAAATAAGTAACCAAATCCCACTGGCCCAGGTATTGTATCTGTCAACTAGCGACACTCATTGCACTATGCACCTGAGGTTATGGCAGGAGGCCTACATCTATGTTACAATAGTAGTCAACAGTTAGTATGACACATTATGTTACAGTGTGGCATGTGGGGTAATGTTAAAGCCTCAGGCTTAGTTTTATTACCAGGCGAGGTCCATTATCAGATCTGACCCATATGATTGAGTCATTAAAACCCATGTCACCTTCAAACACACACACAGTACTTCTTTAGTGGGTTTGAGAAGGGTCATGGCTTGATGTTTAATGCGAACTCAACGTCAGCTCCTTAGTTGGCCAAACTCTCTTTATCAATTGCTATTGTTAGTAGATGTCGACCGATTATGATTTTTCAACGCTGATACCGATACCGATTATTGGAGGACAATAAAAGCCGATGCCGATTATTCGGCCGATTAAAAAAACATGTATTTATATATATATATATATCATACACACACACACATTTTTGTAATAATGACAATTGCAACAATACTGAATGAACAATGAACATTTATTTTAACTTAATATATAATACATAAATAAAATCAATTTAGTCTCAAATAACATGAGAACATATGTTAAAACGAACCACCAGCTTTCATGGGTCTTCAATATTCCCAGTTAAGTTTTAGGTTGTAGTGCAGAAAGCAGAGCTTGTCTGCATGGTCCCCTGTCAGTCTGCTCCTCCGCGAAACACAGACCTTATTTGAAGTAGATCAAGACATTCTCTATGGAAGCAACACAGTCTCACATTCAATTCGCGCATATATGTACAAAATGTATTTCAGCAGATCAGCAGATTTCGTGCGTTTTTGTGCATTTTTGGGGTGGTTCAATTCGTTTGAAAATACACGAATTTCTGTGCTACTTAATTCGTGCGAAAAGACACGAATTTAACCAGTAGGCGTCACACAAGCCGTTGCAACAACCATGTAGACGCGATCATTTGTATTTCATTTTTGTTCTTCTTAATGGCTAATTCAACATCATGAATATACAGAAATGTTGTCTTTGTTTAACCATGTTTTAAAATGTGTCGTTGTATGCCTATATGTACTGTTTTAGACTTGCTGAACAGAATTTTTGAGAAAAGACTCACATTTACGTGCGACTTAATTCGTGGGAAATATTGTTTTATTAATGCCAATGCTGTTTTCTGTGCTTAATTTCGCTTAATACTTTGGATACTGGTGCACTTGTAATCAGAACGCCTTTTTGTCATGTAGGCAACCATACACGATTTTCTTTATAACCCATTTCATATTTCGTGGAGCCTAAATTACACCATTTTCTTCATAATGCATGTATTACATGTTAATGTAAAATAATGAATTATGTTGGCTTACACTTATGGCCTTTCTAAGGCCTTTCCATACCTTAAGGGAACATTTTAGCACTCGCCATATGGTTAGTGAGAAACGCCACATTGCAAATGTACGGTCCCTTACTAGACGTCCTGCAACGTTTCTAAAATTCGCGGACGGCGTCGGGCCGTGCGCGGGGGAGAGATCTTTCAGGAAGTCATCAAACGAAATCTCTCGGACATTCGGTTTCCGTTTTATAAAAATAACAAATTTTGGTCATTTTTCCGCAGTCTCGGAAATTCCCACCAGAGGGAAAATAAATAATATTGCAAATGCACAAGCACATTGCAAATGCATGTGGCCTTTTCTCCTAAACGGAAAATATTTCGAAGACGTAATGGACAGTTGGCCCCGAACAAGATGGCGTCGAGGCCTCAACGCTTTTTGAGTTATGGCCATTTTTCTGGGATTAAAGGTCAAAAACGCAAAGTAGGGTGCTAATTTGACCGCTTCACGTCAAAGTACATAAGCATACGGTGTCAGGAAAAAAAGAACCAGCCATTTATCTATCGTAATTTAAGAGAAATCGTACATTGACAAATTGGTAATGTTCACAAAAAGGAGTTAAAAAAAAAAAAGTTACAGATCCAGTTGCAGTGTGTTCAGACGAACATTTTTTAAGTGGGTCTCGAAGCTCTGCCAGAATTCTGTGATTTTATGTGATTTTATGAAATAACACACACTCATTTAACCCTCTGTAAATAAGTCAGTTCTTAACATAAAGACTTAAAACTCAATATTATATAAGAGCTTACCCCAAGGAGGATATGTGTTCACTTTCAGCTTCCTATGTCAACCGGAAGTACCTTCAAATGGTGCCATAGGGTCAGTTTCGAAGGGTTAAAAAGGTCAGATCTGCCTCCCGGGTGGCGCAGTGGTCTAGGGCACTGCATCGCAGTGCTAGCTGCGCCACCAGAGTCTCTGGGTTTGCGCCCAGGCTCTGCCGCAGCCGGCCGCGACCGGGAGGTCCGTTGGCCTAGCGTCGTCCGGGTTAGGGAGGGTTTGGCCGGTAGGGATATCCTTGTCTCATCGCGCTCCAGCGACTCCTGTGGCGGGCCGGGGGCAGTGCGCGCTAGCCAAGGGGGCCATGTGCACGGTGTTTCCTCCGACACATTGGTGCGGCTGGCTTCCGGGTTGGAGGCGCGCTGTGTTAAGAAGCAGTGCGGCTTGGTTAGGTTGTGCTTCGGAGGACGCGTGGCTTTCGACCTTCGTCTCTCCTGAGCCCATACGGGAGTTGTAGCGATGAGACAAGATAGTAATTACTAGCGATTGGATACCACGAAGAAAAGGGGATAAAAGGATGGAGTGAAAAAGTACGGTGCTTAAAGACACACAAAGCCTGCAATGGCATTGCCATTATCTCCAGGCCGTGCCGAGTTCAACGAGATGCCCCGCTTGACCGTAGCTAGCTCGGTCTGAGTGCAGCGACAGGGACAAGAAGAAGGACCCAAATGACCCTTTGACCTCAATTTCATATTTTTTTGCTTTTGGGAGACAGAGAGAGAACCGTTAAGGTTAGAAGCACAATTTGACCTCAGGAACGTTCCTAAGGTCCTCCCGATCTGTGCAAGCCTAACATTGACCGTGTGGCATTAACCCTTAACAGTTAAAAGAAGGTGTTTACATCAAACAGTTTACAATGACATGTCTCCCCATAGGAATACATTGCCTGCTCCCCTAAATTCAACCTGAAGCCTATGTGGGTTAATAATGTCTTATGAACCTGTCTTCGATGACAATCCATCAGGCCACTATGAGGTCTACCTGTGTCGATTCTAAGCTTCCTGGAGCAACCGGAAGTGGTTAAATCACCCTAAAAGTGTTTGCCATACCCAACCAGCAGTTTGAGAGAAATAGTGCATTCAACCCTATGTAAATCAGTGAGTTCTTAACGTATAGACTTAAAACTCAGGATTCTGTAAAAGCCCACTCCAATGAGGATATGTGTTTACTTTCAGCTTCCTGTGCCAACCGGAAGTGCCATAATTGGTGTCAAAAGGGCTGTTTCGAAGGGTTAAAAAAGTCAAATCTTTCCAAAACTTAATATATGTGAATAGGCAACCCTCATGAACTGTAAATCAGTCATTCATCCCATCAGATTTCAAGGAAAAATGTACACACCCACACAGAAAGGATGGAGTGACACACTGAGGGGCTTAGAGGCAGACAGTGCCTGCAATAGTTACTTTTGTTCGAACTTTTAAAGAACCGTCAGACCTAGAGTTCTGAAACTTTACAAACCTGTTCTAGAGCTCAGGTCGATTAAGCACGGTGAGTTATGTGGCTCTAGAAGGTTCTCGGACCGATAAAAAGCCTCGTGCATTTGCATTGACTTCAATTCATTTTGAGCATTATGAAAATGGTGACATTTAGAAAAGTCCCAGAGTTGCAAGAATAGGTGCATTGAAACCGGCTCGGTCCATAGAGACGGACCCCGACATTTCTGTCCGATAGCTCATTCAAGGACCCCGTAGCAAGGCATGGAGAAAAGTGGAATTTCAGCACTAATTAAGGTTTTGCTCGGGCACCGAATGACCTATCGAGCCGAAACTTGGGATTCGAGGTCACCTCACATAGGGCTAAACATAATGTGAGAACTGGACCCGCAGCTAGAACATAACTACGTATTATTTGTTTTATTATGGTTTAAATGGAAGGCGCTGTGAATTTTGGGCCTGCTCTGAAATATGTGATAGTTGGCTTCTAAACGAGTTGGAAAAAGTGAGTTTGGAGTCAGATGGTATCAGTTTGGTGTCTGAAAATATCTAATTGGCTGATGGACACTGACTTGCTAGTTGACTTTTGTGCATTTGCAATATGTTTCAACAGTGAAAAACCACCAAAATAGCATTCTGAAATCACCACTAAAAATGACATCACCATAGTCTCCAGGCCGTGCCGAGTTCAACGAGATGCCCCGCTTGACTGTAGCTTGCTCGGTCTGAGCGCAGCGACAGTGACAAGAAGATGACCCTTGACCTACATTTCAAGTCTTTTGCTTTTGGGAAACAGAGAGAGAACTGTTAAGGTTTAGAAGCACAATTTGACCTCAGGAACGTTCCTAAGGTCTCTAACCTTGACCGTGTGGCATTAACCCTTAACAGTTAAAAGAAGGTGTTTACATCAAACAGTTTACAATGACATCTCACCCCATAGGAACACATTGCCTGCACCCCTAAATTCAACCTGAAGCCTATGTGGGTTATGAATGTCTTATGAACCTGTCTTCAATGACAATCCATCAAGCCACTATGAGGTCTACCTGTGTTGATTCTAAGCTTCCTGGAGCAACCGGAAGTGATAAAATCACCCTAAAAGTGTTTTGCCATACCCAACCAGCAGTTTGTGATATACAGTAATCCCTCGTTTATCGCGGGGGTTACGTTCCGAAAATGACCCGCGATAAGTGAAATCCGCGAAATAGAAAACTTTTTTTTTTTTTACAATTAGCAACTATTACATGTATACAAATACAGTGACTCACGTGTAGGCCGTTTCACTGCTCTTCAGACTGCTCGTCGACTGCTCGTCGACATTATGGGTTTAGGAGATGTTCGAAATTACAAGATAATTTGGCCAACTTAATGTAAATTTGCCAAGCTGTTTTATGTACGTACACATAACTGCACGAGACGACAAAATGATAGCACAATTCGTAGCATGTTTTGATACAAGAAGCGGGAGTGAGTTTTTAGCGAATCAGAATGCAGAGCACAATGCACCAAAAAAAAAAAAAAAATGCATTATGAAAATCCGCGAAATAGCGAATCCGCGATAAGTGAACCGCGAAGTGGCGAGGGATCACTGTATAGTGCATTCAACCCTGTGTAAATCAGTCAGTTCTTAACGTATAACTCAGGATTCCGTAAAAACAAACCCCGATCAGGATATGTATTTACTTATAGCTTCCTGTGCCAACCGGAAGTGCCTTAAAATGGGTTCATAGGTGCTGTTTCGAAGGTTTAAAAAAGTCAGATCTTTCCAAAACTTTAAATGTGTGAATTGGTCAACCCTCATGAACTGTAAATCAGTAATTTCTCTAAACAGATGTCAAAGAAAAGCTCTCTCTCTCTCTCACACACACACACACACACACACACACACACACACACACACACACACACACACACACACACACACACACACACACACACACACACACACACACACACACACACACACACACACACACACACACACACACACACACACACACACACACACACAGCAAGGATGGAGTGAAAAAGTATGGTGCTTAAAGACACACAGAGCCTTAAATGCTTTTAGGGGGGATCCAGACTTCCATACCCGCTCTGGGAGCGCTATACTACCGCCCCAAATCAATGGGTGCTGGCCTGAGTGATTTATGGAGGTTTTCAAAAAATATTCTATGTTTTTTCCTCTGGAAAATATTTTATGTTTTTTCTTCTCGAGTCAATGGCCTGAGTGATTTATGGAGGTTTTCAAAAAATATTCTAAGTCCAAACTTTTCATGCACCTGGTATTTTTTTGGGGTTACCAGGCGTCATTTTTCAAAACGGTTGAAATTGCTTTTAGGGGGCATCCAGAGTGTCACATGACCGGATGAGGTAACTATTCTTGTTCTTCTTGTAACTTTCCGGTAGGCTAGAAGCTTTCCGGTGTTTTGCTGCTCGACACAGGTCGACGCAGGTATTGCTCTTGATTTATCGTTATCGTAACCGTAGGTGCAGCCAAGTGGAAATACGAAAGCTTTCTAGCTATTTCGCACTGACGGTAATTTGAACACAAGAACGTTTCTAGTGAAAAGGTGCTTACACTCAGAGCCATGTATTTACACTCAGCCACCCTAGCCTTATTACGGGTTAATGTTTTGGTAATTTTGGTTGGCCAACAAAATGTAAGACTACAATGACTGCATACGTTTCCCCAAATGTTATACGAAAAAAAAATGTTTTGTTATTGATGGACAATGGCAAGGCTGCCATTGTATTTTCAGTTACATTCTGTTCAATAAAAATGGTTTCCACATTTATTTTTTAAGAAATACATGGAACTACAACCGAATAAAACACCATTAACCATCATGCATTGCTTACATTCATTCTATACTGAAAAGTCTGTTCAGAAAAATCGAAAACAGTACATATAGGCATAAAACCACAATGTTTTAATAGGGATTAAAAAAAGACAAAATATCTATATATTCATAACGTAAAATAAATAAATACAGGCGATCGCGTCTATGGTTGTTGCAACGGCTTGTGTGTCGCCTACTGGTTAAATTCGTGTCTTTTCGCACGAATTAAGTAGCACAGAAATTCGTGTATTTTCAAACGAATTGAACCACCCCAAAAATGCACAAAAACGCACGAAATCTGCTGAAATACATTTTGTACATATATGCGCGAATTGAATGTGAGGCTGGGCTGGAAGACATGAACGATAAAATAACAAAGGAACCCCTTTCAAGTTCAGCCGCAAGTTATTACAGGAATTATAACGCGTCGACTATTTCTCTCTAAACCATATACCTTTGACTAATCCGGAAACTATCACCTCGAAAACAAAACGTTTATTCCGTTCCGTATTTTATCTAACGGGTGGCATCCATGAGTCTAAATATTCCTGTTACATTGCACAACCTTCAATGTTATGTCATAATTACGTACAATTCTGGCAAATTAGTTCGCAAAGAGCCAGGCGGCCCAAACTGTTGCATATACCCTGACTCTGCGTGCAATGAACGCAAGAGAAATGACACAATTTCACCTGGTTAATATTGCCTGCTAACCTGGATTTCTTTTAGCTAAATATGCAGGTTTAAAAATATATACTTGTGTATTGATTTTAAGAAAGGCATTGATGTTTATGGTTAAGTACACATTGGAGCAATGACAGTCATTGATTGATTGTTTTTTATAAGATAAGTTTAATGCTAGCTAGCAACTTACCTTAGCTTACTGCATTCGCGTAACAGGCAGGCTCCTCGTGGAGTGCAATGTAATCAGGTGTTAGAGCATTGGACTAGTTAACTGTAAGGTTGCAAGATTGGATCCCCCGAGCTGACAATGTAAAAAATCTGTTGTTCTGCCCCAGAACGTTCCTAGGCCGTCATTGAAAATAAGAATGCGTTCTTAACTGACTTGCCTAGTTAAATAAAGATTAAAGGTCAAGTTAGAGGCCCAAAAAATGAAGGCTACAGATGAATGGGCAAATAAGACAATGAAACATGGAAGATATGCAACCTTGGTTAATGTAGCAAACATTTTATTATCTTTTCCTCTAAAAAGATTTCTGCATTTCTTGCTTAGGGATATAATAGGCCCTATGCACTTATTTGTTGTTGTCTCATTGTGTCATTTAAGACTGTACATTTAAATGTCCTTATTTGACTGATATTTGTTGTGTTTCTGGAAGTGATTTAGTCATTAATGATTCCAGGTACATAGGTTCCACAAGGAGTGTACCCCCTGCTACTCCTCAGCAAGAGGAAGAAGGATAACATTTTGTCGTCAACTGCACTGTGTCCTCACAGTGGTATGATGAATCAGACCTCAATGGCAGCAATCCAAAGGTTGTATGAGGCAATTGTGAAAGGTATTTGGACAGAAATATGTATGTTTGTCTACCTCAAGACCCTATCCCTCAACCACCACATTGGGACGGAAGGGTAGCCTGGTGGTTAGAGCGTTGGACTAGTAACCGGAAAGTTGCAAGTTCAAATCCCGGTGCTGACAATGTACAAATCTGTCGCCCCTGAACAGGCAGAACGACACTGCCCGCTGTTCCTAGGCCATCATTGAAAATAAGAATTTGTTCTTAACTGACGTGCCTAGTTAAATAAAGGTAAAAATACATCTCTCAGACTGTAAAAAACGAATTATTCCACTTACGCAAAGTCAGCCTGTCCTGCTGTCTGAAACTCTCATCCATTCTTTCTCCAGAATAGACTATTGCAACTCACTACTCCACAAACTCCCTCTATAAGCTCCAAATGGTTCAAAAAGCAGCCCATCTTCTAACCCACACTAAATCATACTGGCAGCATATCACCCCCATCCTCTGTGAACCTCACTGGCTCCCTGTCTCCCACCGCATTAATTACAAGATCCTCCTGACCTAAAAAGATATCCCACCTTGCTACCCCTTACCTCTCTGAACTTCTTCTCTCCTACCAGCCCTCATGCTCTCTCTGCTCAACCACAGTTGGCCACCTTGTCATCCCCAGGTCCAAGCTCCAGAGTTTCAGTGACAGGGTTGCTCCTAGGCTCTGGAACTCCCTCCCTCCACCCAGCCATCCATGACTGAGTCCATCATCATCTTTCAGTCCTGTCTAAAAACCCACCTCTTCACCATGACCTAACCTTACCTCCCCCTCTACCATTCCCACACACCTCTTCTGTTTCACACACTCGCACACACACTCACACATACACACAACACCTGCTCGCTCACTCACCTGCTGTCTCACTCACATACTCACACATCACACCCATTCCCTGAGCCCTTACCTCTATTTAGCCCCATTATACCTGGTTCTAACATGCATTATATGTCCTGATCTTGTCCACAGTCTGATTGTGCCCACATTTTCAGACAGGTGTAGACGATTAAAAGAAGCACTGTGATCAGATCTTCCTGACCACGTCTGGAGTTGACAGTAAAACCATTTAAATCATCCTGCCTTCTAAAATCATAGACAGGTGGCACCATTGACTTATGAAATATATATATATGTGTCTTAAAATAAATAAATAACTAAGTATTATTTTGAAAGAATATCTGTCAAAGAATTAGCATACAAGGCGGGACCAGTAAATCTGTTCACAATGCGGACACAGTGGACGGATAAGACCATGTGTAGACGCATTTCTAAAAATGTGGGGACAATCAGGATAAAGGACATATGTTGCGCCAAAGAATTTTGTTGAATGTTTTTCTTTTTTTTGTTTAGTTAGATTATTGATTGTTTGTTAGTTTCTACAATTGTAAAGCTGTATGTTTCATGTATAACTATTATTATTATTAAAGTAGAGGAGTTAGTTCAGGCAAGCAACATTTCAACACATTCTTTTCACATATCCTGTGTAGAATTTTATTTATTAACTGGGTGGTTCCAGCCCTGAATGCTGATTGTCTGAAAGCCTTGGTATATCAGACCGTATGACAAAACATTTATTTTTACTGCTCTAATTACATTGGTAACCAGTTTATAATAGCAATAAGGCACCTCGGGGGTTTGTGGTATATGGCCAATATACCACAGCTAAGGGCTGTGTCCAGGCACTCCACATAAGAACAGCCCTTAGCCGTGGTATATTGCTATATACCACACCTCCTCAGGCCTTATTGCTTAAATATACATGCTCACCACTGCCATTTGGAAACTGTTGTCCACTTCTCTGTCCCATTTACTTAATATGTTCTATTTCGCAGTGGCAATCAACACCCATGCCCCCACACTACAACCCTCCAACCCTCCTCCTGTTGCTGCCCAAGAACTGTCTGATACAGTTGCCCCCCAGGAGACCAGCTACACCCTCATCCTCACCCAGGTTGAACCCCCGATATCCCCCACAGCCCAGGAGATCAGCTACACTATCCTCAACCAGGTTGAATCCCCGATAACCCCCACCGCCCTGGAGACCAACTACACCCAAACCAAACCAAAGAAGATGGGGAGAAAGTCCTGTCACCCTAAAAAATAACTCCAACTCGCTGAGCATGACACAGTCAACCCCATCCAACCTGACCAAGGAAGAGGAAATATGACTACATGCAAAAAGGTAAATCAGTATCTAACTTATATTGTTTATTCATAAATGTTAATGATGTCAATTATGTTTTTAATAAATGTATAAAACAATTCCATTGATTGATGGTCCCCTACTTTTCAGGAGGCAGGCATACTGTACACTCTTAGAAAAAAGGGTTCCAAAAGGGTTCTTCAGCTGTCCCCAAAGGAGAACTCTATTGGGTTCCATGTAGAACCCTTTGTCTTAAGGGTTCTACATGGAACCAAAAGGGTTCTACCCGGAACCAAAAAGGGTTCTTCTATGGTGACAGCCAAATAACCATTTCTAAGAGTGTAGTCTAAGGCTAGGCATAGATGTAAAATTAATAATACAAATTACTGTCCCGCTAACTTTATTCATGTTCTGCTGGGTGGTGATAAAATAAATACATCCATTTATTGTTTCAGAGTGTCCAGTGCATCTGGGGCAAACTATTTTCCCTATACTCAAGATTCTTGCTAATAGAACTTCAAAGGAGGTAAATCTGCAGAACATTAAAATTCCTGTGACTGTATTTACAGGCTAATCCTAGTGCAACACCAATTGTAGTTAACTTGCAGTGAATAGACATTGTAGTTAAAGTGGCAATATGTAACTTTCTGGGTGGCCCGACCAAATTCACATAGAAATGTTAGTTACAGATCATCATTCTTCTTGAAAGCAAGTCTAAGAAGCGGTAGATCTGTTCTACAGTGTGTGTTATTTCTATGCTTCCCGTTCTTAAGTTTTGTTTTTGAGTCTTTTACTTTGGTTTTGTACAACAGCTGCAAACAGCTGATATTAGCCACCATGACATTGCGGAGCGATTTCTGCATAGTGCAGCTTTAAAATAAAACAGACATTTGTATTTGTTGCATAATAAAGGGTCAGGAGCAGAAAGTGAGGTGGAAGCCATGCTCTGGATGGTATGTTTACTTCAACTAATCTCCTAGAATGAATTGATGATATACTGTACACTCAACACCATATGTATTTTGACAGTGTAGCTAAAATGTACAATTTGACTCTAAACTCCAGCATTTTGGATTTGAGATCAAATGTTTCATATGAGGCGATAGTACAGGTCACCTTTTTACAATAAAAAAATGTATATATTACCCCCCAATTTGAAGAAGCCATAAGTATTTGGACAAATTCACTTAAAGTATATTAAAGTTATAGTACATGAAACATTTTATTTAAAATACTAAATTCTGGAGTATGGATCCAAATTTCACATTTTAGCTTCACTCTCCAAATACAATGGTTTTGGCTGTACCTTGGTATTGGACGTTACAGTGCCTTGCAAAAGTAGTTATACCCCTTGAAAACGCCTTTGACAGTGGTTACAGCTGTGAGTCTTCTTGGGTAAGTCTTTTAGAGCTTAACACACCAGGACTGTGCAAAATTAGCCCATTATTCTTTTTATAATTCTTCAAGCTCTGTCAATATGTTGGGGATCATGTCTAGACAACAATTTAAACGTCTTGCAATAGATTTCCAATCAGATTTAAGACCAAACTTGAACTTGGCAACTCAGGAACATTCACTGTCTTCTTGGTAAGCAACTCCAGTGTAGATTTGGCATTGTGTTGTAGGTAAATGTCCTGCTGAAAGGTGAATTCCTCTCCCAGTGTCTGGTGGAAAGCAGGCTTTGCATTTAGGCCAGACAGTATATTCCTTTTCAGTTTTGTTCAGTATTAACTTCAGTGCCTTGTTGCATACAAGATGCATGATTAGATTTTTTAAAATTCTGTATATTTGTATTCTTCTGTTCACTGTAATTTAAGTCATTATTGTGGCGTTACTACAATGATGTTGATCCATCCTCAGTTTTTTTACCATGACAGCCTGTAACTGTAAAATCACCAATGGCATCATGGTAACACCCCTGAGCAGTTGCATTCATGTCCTGCAGCTCAGTTCAGAAGGACGACTGTATCTTTTGATGTGTCTGGGTGGTTTAATACATCATCCACACCATAATTATTAACTTGATCATGCTAAAAGAGATATGCAATGTCTGATTTGTTATTGTTACCCATCCACCAATCACTGCCCTTCTTTATGAGGCTTTCAAAAAGCTCCCTGGTCTTTGTAGTAGAATCTGTGCTTGAAATTCAATACCTGACTGAGGGACCTTACAGATGTTCTATGTATGGGGTACAGAGGTATGGGTAGTTATTCAAAAATAATGTCAACCCCTATTGAGTCCATATAACATATTATGTGATTTGTTAAGCCAAATGTAACTCGTGAACTAATTTAGGCATGCCTTGATAAAAAATAAAAATGTTCTTCCACTTTGACATTAGAGTACACCCTTTTGAGTTGCTTATGGACAAAACAATCAAAATTAAATCAATTTCAATCCAACGTTGTAACACAATAAAATGTGAAGATATCCAAGGGGTATGAATACTTTTGCAAGGTACTTTATGTAGTTTAAATATTACATTTGAGAGGAGAAGAAGGCGCTTGACCAACGTGAGATTAGGTGTAACCAAAAACCATAAAACCCTTTGAAAGGAATAGGTGCAACCCTTGCTCACGATTACATATTGAATGATTTATTTTCTATTTCTGCTTAAAAACATTACATTCCTTTTTATGTTTTCTTGTCTTAGTGGCAAGAAATGGGACGATGACTGGATCAAGGCCAGGACCGGGTCTCTCCAGTTTAACCTACTTTATGCAGAAATGTATTCCTCACTCTCCCTTCACATGTATCACTGTCAATCATAAATGGTTGGCCAAATTCACCATCATTTACCATTGAAACATTCATGGAGCATCAGCATGCCAACCATTTGATCTCAATCAGATTCATGAGAATATGCATTTAGATATTCTTCATATAAAGTGAGCTACAAAAGTATTGCAACAGTGAATTTTTTGTTGTTATTTTGGATCTGTACTCCAACACTGTATTTGAAATTCTACAATGACTATGAGGTTAAAGTGCAGACTATCAGCTTTAATTTGACTGTGTTTTCATCCATATCTGGTGAACCGTTTAGAAATTACAGCACGTTTTGTACACAGCCCCCCCATTTTAGGGGACCGGAAATATTGTGATAAATTCACTTATGTGTATTAAAGTAGTCAGAAGTTGAGTATTTTTGTATTTTATGTTTGCATTGATTCATTTTACTATGTTATTAAATATATACGTTTAATTTCACTCTGTCCATTTTTTACCTCCAGTCTGCCTACTTCTATAACACAATGCACATAGCTGATTATCTTATGGAGTAGATACAATTATATTTACTAAAGAGACAGTTAATTTGCAAGTTTAATAGTCTATGGGCTCCAGATCAAATGTGTTGGTCTTTCGGCCAAAGCGCCCCATACAGAATCGGTTGATATAATAAAGAACAAACATAAAAAAATCAGGCTATATGAATCAGACAGTAGTAGGTCAAATGGTTGAAAATCACAGATTCATATCGTGATTTGAAATGGCAATGTTTACAGTAGGCAAAAATCATCTTGTGGTTCTAAACTCGCCACAGCATACCTTGCATTTCTGCCGCACTAGCTAACAGTAGCTGTCCGTGGTCCTGAAATAAAACGCCTGAGCACTATCGGAAAAGGCGCACAGGTTAACGTACACAGTTCTTCATTTTACCTGGGCCTTTTCCAATATAGTAAAGCTACAACATTCTGTTTGGAACAAATTAATGCAAATCTGAGCCTTAAAGGTCACTTGTTTCCTTCTGTCTTTTTATTGGAAGAATGTTAGTTCAATGGATAAAGGTACTGGATCATTTCTTTCCAAATGCCACCCTATTCCCTTGAAAGTGCACAACCTTTGACCAGAGGTCTAGGCACATAGTACAATGTTGGGCCTACTGACCTTGAACTTTGCAATTCATATCCAAGTTTATTATAGGCCCATAGGCTAGGCGCAGCTAGGCTATATATTATAATACATAGGCCTACGTGTATATCAACATAGCTTACATACAGATTCCAAGATGGCTTAGCAGTTCAGACGTCATTTCTGTTTCGTATTGTCGTGTCCTGTATATATATATATTTACACCTTTCTTCGCATATCTTTTATACATTTTATTATCCAAGAACTCAACTACAAAAGCTTTCCTGCAAAAGTTTTCCTGCAACCCGCTTCACCAATTACAAAAAAGTATTATTTACCTCAAATCTGAAAATCCACCGTGGAAGCTAGCCAGGGGCTAATTCAGAAGCTAGCCAGAAAGCTAACCAGAAGCTATCCGATAGCTAGCCAGAAGCTAATCTGTAGCTGCCCAGAAATTAGCCGGTCTGCTGGCTAGCGTTGGTGTTTCAGCTGCCCGCGTTTTGTGGTCATCAGCTATTCCTTTAGCTCGATAATCTACCGGCACTTTTGTGCAACGCGACTCGGACCGGAGCATTCCGGGACTTTTTTTCTCTCAGTTTCCCCGGATTTCAGCCGCAGGCTCTGGACATTTGCAGCTAGCTAGCTGCAAACCGTGTGACTATTGGCTTACGTCGATCCCGGAGCAAACTCAAATCATTCCGGAGCTAGCCAGCTGAGGAGTTCCATCAGCCATTCCTGGGCTACAGTCACCTATCCGGACCCGTTTTTTTTTGTTTTGTTGTTGCTGCAGATACGGAGCCCCACCGGGCCTTCACGACTGACTGCCGACGTTATCTGCCCGAGGGAGTTATCCAACTGGCACCTCCGTCCCGACGTTACCTGAACGCTCATCTGGGGCCCGCTAACCGTTAGCTGTCTTATCGGCTGCTATCTGAATAAGTATATCGGACAATTATTATTATTATTTATTTATTTGATTTTTTTCTTGGATCACTATATCTATTTTGCCAATTTGGATTGATCCCCTCTACCACACGGAACCCCACTAACCTACCGACGGAAACGCACGAGGTATCTACAAATAGACTTCCATACTATGCTATCTTGCTACCGATAGCCATCTACCCGGCCAGCTGTCTGGATCGCCGTGACCCCAACCAACCTCTACTCACTGGACCCTTATTGATCACTCGATTAAGCATGCCTCTCCTTAATGTAAATATGCCTTGTCCATTGCTGTTCTGGTTAGTGTTTATTGGCTTATTTCACTGTAGAGCCTCTAGCCCTGCTCACTATACCATATCCAACCTCACAGTTCCACCACCCACATATGCGATGACATCACCTGGTTTCAATGATGTTTCTAGAGACAATATCTCTCTCATCATCACTCAATACCTAGGTTTACCTCCACTGTATTCACATCCTACCATACCTTTGTCTGTACATTATTCCTTTAAGCTATTTTATCGCCCCCAGAAACTTCCTTTTACTCTCTGCTCTAGAAGTTCTAGACGACCAATTCTCATAGCTTTTAGCCGTACCCTTATCCTACTCCTCCTCTGTTCCTCTGGTGATGTAGAGGTGAATCCAGGCCCTGCAGTACCTAGCTCCACTCCTATTCCCCAGGCGCTCTCTTTTGATGACTTCTGTAACCGTAATAGCCTTGGCTTCATGCATGTTAACATTAGAAGCCTCCTCCCTAAGTTTGTTTTGTTCACTGCTTTAGCACACTCTGCCAACCCGGATGTTTTAGCCGTGTCTGAATCCTGGCTTAGAAAGACCACCAAAAATTCTGACATTTTCATCCCCAACTACAAGATTTTCAGACAAGATAGAACGGCCAAAGGGGGCGGTGTTGCAATCTATTGCAAAGATTGCCTGCAGAGTTCTGTTTTACTATCCAGGTCTGTTCCCAAACAATTTGAACTTCTACTTTTAAAAATCCACCTCTCTAAAAACAAGTCTCTCACCGTTGCCGCCTGCTATAGACCACCCTCTGCCCCCAGCTGTGCTTTGGACACTATATGTGAACTGATTGCCCCCCATCTATCTTCAGAGCTCGTGCTGCTAGGCGACCTAAATTTTAACATGCTTAACACCCCAGCCACCCTACAATCTAAGCTTGATGCCCTCAATCTCACACAAATTATCAATGAACCTACCAGGTACCACCCCAATTCCGTAAACACGGGTACCCTCATAGATATCATCCTAACAAACTTGCCCTCCAAATACACCTCTGCTGTTTTCAACCAAGATCTCAGCGATCACTGTCTCATTGCCTGCATCCGTAATGGGTCAGCGGTCAAACGACCTCCACTCATCACTGTCAAACGCTCCCTGAAACACTTCAGCGAGCAGGCCTTTCTAATCGACCTGGCCGAGGTATCCTGGAAGGATATTGATCTCATCCCGTCAGTAGAGGATGCCTGGACATTTTTTAAAAATGCCTTCCTCACCATCTTGAATAAGCATGCCCCATTCAAGAAATTTAGAACCAGGAACAGATATAGCCCTTGGTTCTCTCCTGACCTGACTGCCCTTAACCAACAGAAAAACATCCTATGGCGTTCTGCATTAGCATCGAACAGCCCCCGTGATATGCAACTTTTCAGGGAAGCTAGAAACCAGTATACACAGGCAGTTAGAAAAGCCAAGGCTAGCTTTTTCAAGCAGAAATTTGCTTCCTGCAACACAAATTCAAAAAAGTTCTGGGACACTGTAAAGTCCATGGAGAATAAGAACACCTCCTCCCAGCTTCCAACTGCTCTGAAGATAGGAAACACTGTCACCACCGACAAATCCACTATAATTGAGAATTTCAATAAGCATTTTTCTACGGCTGGCCATGCTTTCCACCTGGCTACCCCTACCCCGGACAACAGCACTGCCCTCCCCTCTGCTACTCGCCCAAGCCTTCCCCATTTCTCTTTCTCCCAAATACAGTCAGCTGATGTTCTAAAAGAGCTGCAAAATCTGGACCCTTACAAATCAGCCGGGCTAGATAATCTGGACCCTTTCTTTCTAAAACTATCTGCTGAAATTGTTGCCACCCCGATTACTAGCCTTTTCAACCTCTCTTTCGTGTCGTCTGAGATTCCCAAAGATTGGAAAGCAGCTGCGGTTATCCCCCTCTTCAAAGGGGGGGACACTCTTGACCCTAACAGCTACAGACCTATATCTATCCTACCCTGCCTTTCTAAGGTCTTCGAAAGCCAAGTCAACAAACAGATTACCGACCATTTCGAATCCCACCATACCTTCTCCGCTATGCAATCTGGTTTCAGAGCTGGTCATGGGTGCACCTCAGCCACGCTCAAGGTCATAAACGATATCTTAACCGCCATCGATAGGAAACAATACTGTGCAGCCGTATTCATTGACCTGGCCAAGGCTTTTGACTCTGTCAATCACCACATCCTCATCGGCAGACTCGACAGCCTTGGTTTCTCTAATGATTGCCTCGCCTGGTTCACCAACTACTTCTCTGATCGAGTTCAGTGTGTCAAATCGGAGGGTCTGTTGTCCGGGCCTCTGGCAGTCTCCATGGGGGTGCCACAGGGTTCAATTCTTGGACCGACTCTCTTCTCTGTATACATCAATGATGTCGCTCTTGCTGCTGGTGATTCTCTGATCCACCTCTACGCAGACGACACTATTCTGTATACTTCTGGCCCTTCTTTTGACACTGTGTTAACAACCCTCCAGGCGAGCTTCAATGCCATACAACTCTCCTTCCGTGGCCTCCAATTGCTCTTAAATACAAGTAAAACTAAATGCATGCTCTTCAACCGATCGCTGCCTGCACCTGCCCGCACGTCCAGCATCACTACTCTGGACGGCTCTGACTTAGAATATGTGGACAACTACAAATACCTAGGTGTCTGGTTAGACTGTAAACTCTCCTTCCAGACTCACATCAAACATCTCCAATCCAAAGTTAAATCTAGAATTGGCTTCCTATTCCGCAACAAAGCATCCTTCACTCATGCTGCCAAACATACCCTTGTAAAACTGACCATCCTACCAATCCTCGACTTCGGTGATGTCATTTACAAAATAGCCTCCAAAACCCTACTCAATAAATTGGATGCAGTCTATCACAGTGCCATCCGTTTTGTCACCAAAGCCCCATATACTACCCACCACTGCGACCTGTACACTCTCGTTGGCTGGCCCTCGCTTCATACTCATCGCCAAACCCACTGGTTCCAGGTCATCTACAAGACCCTGCTAGGTAAAGTCCCCCCTTATCTCAGCTCGCTGGTCACCATAGCAACACCTACCTGTAGCACGCGCTCCAGCAGGTTTATCTCTCTGGTCACCCCCAAAACCAATTCTTCCTTTGGCCGCCTCTCCTTCCAGTTCTCTGCTGCCAATGACTGGAACGAACTACAAAAATCTCTGAAACTGGAAACACTTATCTCCCTCACTAGCTTTAAGCACCAGCTGTCAGAGCAGCTCATAGATTACTGCACCTGTACATAGCCCATCTATAATTTAGCCCAAACAACTACCTCTTTACCTACTGTATTTATTTATTTATTTTGCTCCTTTGCACCCCATTATTTCTGTCTCTACTTTGCGCTTTCTTCCACTGCAAACCAACCATTCCAGTGTTTTTAGTTTTTATTTTACTTGCTGTGTTGTATTTACTTCGCCACCATGGCCTTTTTATATTTTTATTTATTTATACATATATTTGTTTGCCTTCACCTCCCTTATCTCACCTCACTTGCTCACATTGTATATAGACTTATTTTTCTACTGTATCATTGACTATATGTTTGTTTTACTCCATGTGTAACTATGTGTTGTTGTATGTGTCGAACTGCTTTGCTTTATCTTGGCCAGGTCGCAATTGTAAATGAGAACGTGTTCTCAATTTGCCTACCTGGTTAAATAAAGGTTAAATAAATAATAAAAATAAACATATGGATTATATATACAGTATATATAATGCTATTACATATATTACTTTACCTGCATTAAATATGTTGGATATAGGCCTACCCCTGAGTCATATTGGCATGCAGCATGTTTAGAGCATAGAGGCAGACCGTCTATCTGCTTGGTCTTTAGGCTAGTTGTTCGCGGAAAATATTTTATGAAGGTGAAAGCCAAATCATTCTTCCTTCTGTCCCACCCCATGGCCTGGATGGTTTGCATGTCAGTTCTTCTTCCTGTTCCACCCCATGGCCTGGATGGTTTGCATGTCAGTTCTTCTTCCTGTTCCACCCCATGGCCTGGATGGTTTGCATGTCAGTTCTTCTTCCTGTTCCACCCCATGGCCTGGATGGTTTGCATGTCAGTTCTTCTTCCTGTTCCACCCCATGGCCTGGATGGTTTGCATGTCAGTTCTTCTTCCTTCTGTCCCACCCCATGGCCTGGATGGTTTGCATGTCAGTTCTTCTTCCTGTTCCACCCCATGGCCTGGATAGTTTTACATACCCTTTTTTGAATCGATACAGCTTCTTGTTCCCGTCCACTGACACTGCAAGCATGCTGGGTGAACAGGCTGGGCAGTCAAAGTACTGTATATCACAGACCTGATCAATTTCAGAGCGGCAGTACGTCCACTCAAAGAAGCTATTTTTGAAAAGTGTCCCCACAGATCATTCCGTTCTGGTAAGGGAAAAATACATATGGGAAAGATATGAAATAACTTACAACAATACTATAAACAAAACATACTATAATTCACTACGGCTGACTGGATTTGAGTTAAAGCAGGGCCAGTGCATAGTGTTGCCAGCATAGCAGGTGAAAGCCAACGCAAAAGTAGGACGAGTACTTATGTTGTAAAGAGCAGGAAATATTGGATGCAAAAGGGGCACAGATAAGGGGCATGTCAGGGCAGTGGTGCAGGAGGCTAACACACACTGTAGCAAGAGACCTGAACTTTTAACGTAGTTGTACTACTGTAAATACATTTTGTTATAATGCTTTGTGTAACATACTGTAACTTTAACATATTGTTAACCTGAAATCATACATTGGTAAAGCTGAGTATCATTTATTGTTACCCTGCCAAAGAAGTCAGTTCGCTGCTCCAAAATCTGCATAAACGCCAGACGGGACATTCCTGGGGCTGACACTTTCAGCTCCTCAAAAGAGCTGAACAGATCTACCTGGTATTATGGTGTCACAGTTGACAGTGGCAGGCCAGTACCCATTCTTTATCAGATCTGCCAAGTTTACTGTCCAGGTGCTAAGACAGGTTGTGCAGGTCAGCACAGGCACTGTGACATTGTAGCAACCTTGAGGAAACAAAGTGTAGTCTGAATTAATGTTGTTTTACATTGCAATGCTATATCACTGTTTGGTTCTTGTAGATATTGCACATAGCATTTATTCCTACGAGGATGATATGTTTCCCAGGGCCAACATGGATGGTGCTTGTCAGGCAACCACATATCACCTCTGGTACGCCCAATGGTAAGAAACAATCTAGGGACCATATTTATACACAACAATAAACAACAATACATTTGAACTTTGATATAATACATTCAGCCGCAAAAAATAAATAAAACATTACGTTTTTTCATGAAGTTCATGAAGTGCATATTTGCCATCACTGTGGAGAGATATGGCTGTTGTTGGAGGAAGGGGCGTGTAGAATCCCTCGATCATGGACTCTCTGTTGTGAAGGGGGAACTTTGCATGTGTAGAGACATCGCAGTCTTCCCAGTAAAGCTGTTTCGTCAGACAGTCTCTACATCGCAGAATAGCCCTTTTCACATTGCATGACTGACAGATCTTGAGATGCATGCTCTGCAGCCAGCAGAGAATATACGATCTCAGGCCTGGACTCCCTCCACCTATCCTGTGAAAGTTCCTTCCTAACACTCCACTGGTGTGATGCACCAGGCACAGCAGGATTTGCACACTCAGGGTCTTCTAAGTCAGCTAGGAGGATGTTAATTTCTCGATGAAGTATTGCTTTTTGAAAACACAAAAATGGGAAAAGGATTAAATTAAGAATATTATATAATTAATCTATTAAAACGCACATAGGGCTGTAAGTATATTTGACAGCAAATATATCTCTGCACAATCTATGGTGTGACAAGCGAAAAACCTCAGCTTTGATTCTACAGTAAATTCAATTACAGGGCAGACCAAAATATTGATTAAAGTCTAAATTGGAATATCAAACAATAGAACTTGATCCCATCGTCGAATACAAATTCTGAATGTTCTTAATTAAAACAGCAAAAACACACTGAGTACAAAACATTCTCTTTCCCTGACAAACTGACCAGGTGAAAGCTATGATCCCTTATTGATGTTACTCTCCAATAAAATATCTCCAATATTCTCCAATAAAAAACAAAAGTCATCAAGAATATAAACAAATATAAAGCTGTAAACATCTTTACATAATTGTTTTACATGTAGACAATGCCAAAATAAATGTGAAACTGTTTCTGGATGCTCAACACAAAAAGTACAATCAATGTTAATGTCTTTTTTAAGTTTCTTCAGGTAATGATTCGCAGGGTAATACTTATGGATCATTCTGAAAGAGACCTATTTGACCTTGTTAACAAGTATGTATTTGTGTGGTAATAACCAGACTTTTTTCCAACAGATATTAGTGACCAATGTATTCCAGTAACTTGTGACATAAGGAATGGATACAATATCCCTTTGAAATAAAGCACGTATAGACCTATTGTTCTGAGGGAGCAAGGAGAAACGTATTTTCCCTATTGGAGAGTCAACTGGATTAAGCCGAGGGTAGGTCAAGAAGGTGAGGTCTGGCTACACCTCTAAATAACATGAGAGTTCCAGATGGAATAGCATCAAAGACTATGGCGAACTATTGTAACGAGATAAAAATTGCTCATAATTGAGTAACAATCCTTCTGCATTAAAAAGTTGACTCACCAGCAGGATATGATTATTGAACCAGTTCTTAAAGAATAAAGACTAGTTTCTATACAAAATGTCCTTATTGTTCCAAATGAAATACACCTGGTCAACCGCTTGACCTATTTTGTTGTCAAGGTATAGAGACTGGGCTGCATAAGTAAGTCTGGAGATACCTTCAGCTTTAGAAAGCAATACTCAACCTTTCAAGGTTAATCCCTCTGCAACCAATGGTTCAACTTCTTTTAGTTTTTTTCAATAATAGGTATAACATTTAATGGACATCTTTCCTGTTGATCCTTAGATATGGTAATCCCGACCTACCTGTTATCTGACCAGGGTCTAGACTTCTGGTGTGGGCGAAAAATCTATAAACAACAAATGTCACATGACTGGATGAGGTCACCATTCTTGTTCTTCTTGTAACTTTCTGGTAGGCTAGAAGCTTTCCGGTGTTTTGCTGCTCTCACAGGTCAACGCAGGTATTGCACTTGATTTATCGTTCTCATAACCGGAGGTGCAGCCAAGTGGAAATACGAAAGCTTTCTAGCTATTTCACACTGACTGTATTTTAAACACAAGAACGTTTATAGTGAAAGGTGCTTACACTTAGAGCCATGGATTTACACTCAGCCACCCTAGCCTTATTACGGCTTAACGTTTTGGTAATTTTGGTTGGCCAACAAAATTTAAGACTACAATGACTGCATACGTTTCCCCAAATGTTATACAAAAAGAAAAATGTTTTGGTATTGATGGACAATGGCAAGGTTGCTATTGTATTTTCAGTTACATTCTGATCAATGAAAATGGTTTACACATTTGTTTTTGTAAGAAATACATGGAACTACAACCGAATAAAACTCCATTAGCCATCGTGCATTGATTACATTCATTCTATACTGAAAAGTATTTTCAGAAAAATCGAAAACAGTACATATAGGCATACAACCACAATGTTTTAATAGGGATTAAATAAAGACAAAATATACACTGCTCAAAAAAATAAAGGGAACACTTAAACAACACAATGTAACTCCAAGTCAATCACACTTCTGTGAAATCAAACTGTCCACTTAGGAAGCAACACTGATTGACAATAAATTTCACATGCTGTTGTGCAAATGGAATAGACAAAAGGTGGAAATTATAGGCAATTAGCAAGACACCCCCAATAAAGGAGTGATTCTGCAGGTTGTGACCACAGACCACTTCTCAGTTCCTATGCTTCCTGGCTGATGTTTTGGTCACTTTTGAATGCTGGCGGTGCTCTCACTCTAGTGGTAGCATGAGAAGGCGTCTACAACCCACACAAGTGGCTCAGGTAGTGCAGCTCATCCAGGATGGCACATCAATGCGAGCTGTGGCAAGAAGGTTTGCTGTGTCTGTCAGCGTAGTGTCCAGAGCATGGAGGCGCTACCAGGAGACAGGCCAGTACATCAGGAGACGTGGAGGAGGCCGTAGGAGGGCAACAACCCAGCAGCAGGACCGCTACCTCCGCCTTTGTGCAAGGAGGTGCACTGCCAGAGCCCTGCAAAATGACCTCCAGCAGGCCACAAATGTGCACAAAAACGCACGAAATCTGCTGAAATATATTATGTACATATATTGAATGTGAGGTTGGGCTGGTGCGTCATACTTCATTATAGGTTCATGACTGAGGCGTGGGCTTTAGACTACGTAGCTAAATTTAACCCTTTTTCTCTTAGACTTCAGAAAAGTACGTGGAGGGAAAGACAGTTTTTAAGTTGTCAATAAAACAAACATTTTGGGGGACTGTTGCAGCTCACTTCTCCTTTAAACCATCTATTGTGTACAACAATATATGAATTTGATTTCATTTGACAGAAATGTTGGTTAGACTATTCTTATAATACCATTTATACCAGTATAACAAAGTCATTGGATACGCATGGACATGTTGTGCTATCTGTGTTAATACTTTCAACCTAAGTTAGATACTTTTTAAGTGCAACTGATGAAGCTTGCCAGAACGGTTTAGTCGATGTTGATGCCCTGGGCAGCCTGCAACTCAAGCTCTTTACCTGCTCACATGTTGTTGACATGTTGTTCCTCTGCATGGGTGTGGCTCCTTCATTTCTCATTCTGTTCAACTGAGAATGTTGTTTTAGCTCACCGGACCTGTACACAATGGAGGAGGAGTTTTCCAGATTGAAACTGATTGCATTTCTTTTGTAATTGGGCTGCTTCGCGGGTGTGAACCAAATGCCCCTCTTGAGTGGTTGGCGAAGTCGGCTCAGAACAAGGTTGTACTAAGCTATATGGAATTGTTTTAAGGAGGTCATACCAAGCATCAATTAGCTATTTGATTTTGAATTTCAAGACCGCTTGAAGTCTATATTTTTTAAATTTTTTATTTTATTTTAATCAAATAATTTTTGGCCTTACTGCTATTAGCCCATACAAACGCATTGAATAACACAAAACAATCAACATGTATTTTGTCCTGAAGTGTCTGTCCTATATCTGAGAGATATCAGGAAGATCAGAAAAAATAAGTATTTTATTTTTTACATGTATTTAACCCCTCCTTTTTGGCACTAAACAGTGTAAGCCCTGTAAGCCGTGGGAGCAGGGGTTAAACTAAGCTATATGGAATTGTTTTAAAACCTGTTTGGGCTGCAAGCCCGAACTCGGCCAAAAATGACACCCCTGCAGGGCGCGAAATTCAAAATCTATTTTTTTTAAATATTTAACTTTTACACATTAACAAGTCCAATACAGCATTTGAAAGATAAACATCTTGTCAATCCAGCCAACATGTCCGATTTTTTAAATGTTTTACAGAGAAAACACCACATATTTATGTTAGCTCACCACCAAATACAAAAGTGGACAGACACGTATGAATTATGATTATGAAGTATGAATTATGATTGAAGTAGCATGCACAAGCCAACCGAAATAAACTAAAACCAACCTAAAGAGCCCAGAAAAAACTACCTCAGATGACAGTCATATAACATGTTACACAATAAATCTATGTTTTGTTCATAAAAAGTGCATATTTTAGCTATAAATCAGTTTTACATTGATGCTACCCAAAAATGCTAATACATAGCTAGAGTCTGAATCCAGCCGGGAGTAGCCAGAGAAAATACATACACCAACGTCGGCTACTAATTACACCTCATAAAACATTTCAGAAAAACATATGGTGGATAACTAATGAAAGACAGATATCGTGTGAATAAAGCCAACATTTCCGATTTTTGAAGTGTTTTACAGCGAAAACACAATATATCGTTATATTAGCTAACAACATAAGCTAGCATAAGGCAGCATTGATTCTAGTCAAGCGCTAGCCTAGCACAGTTAGCAGAGTTAGCATTCAACAGTTCGACATATATATGAAAAAGCATCCCAAATTGGGTCTTATCTTTCTTGATATTCCATCAGAATGTTGTAACGGGGTCCAATGTCCAGTAGAGTCTTTAGTTGGGTTCCAGAACGAATTATTTCCCTCTTTGGTTAGCAGGCACGATAGCATTGCGGCGCTAGAAAGCGTTTCTTCAAAAAATTCTTCCGTCGTTTCACATCTAAAGTCCAGAATAAATTGCAATAATATAATTAAAGTATATTGAAAAAACATACTTTAGGATGATTTTGTGACATGTATCAAATAATATCGTAGTCAGGCATCATATTCAACGTTATCTACCTTGTTCCAGAAGCCGAGAACAAATTATCCTTCGCGCCCGGAATTTTTTTTTAACTGCGCAGGTCTCACAAGAAGGTGTGTTATTCAGTCCATGGACGAGATATTCGACTCCTTTCAATTCTCACATCCGCATTACAGTCTGACGAACGCCTGTGATTTGTCCCTATGGTCCTAAGTCAAAGGGCCTTTTATAGAGAAGGTCTTAAAGAGACACATCGCATTTTGGAAAACTCAATTCGGCTGGGAAAATGGCTGTAAAAATATTTCTGTTCGACTTAGAGAAACAATTCAAACCTTTTTAGAAACTACAGACTGTTATCTATCCAACAGTAGTAAATATATGCATATTGGAAAATAAAAAGTTTCTTAGGAGGCCGTTTGAAAATGTGCACACATTTTCCAGTTTTTTCGATTTGGAATCTTTAGACCCCTTGAAGTAAAAAATATATATACAAAATGACTTGATGAACAATTTTATTTGTGGCCTTACTGCTAATAGCCCATACAAATGCATTGAATAACAGATTCACTACATGGAAGAACATATAGTCCCCTCCAATGAATATATAGGAAGTTTGTTCTGAAGTGTCTGTCCTCTATCTGAGAGATATAAGAAAGATCAGGAAAATATATATATATATTTTACATGTATTTAACTCCTTCTTTTTGGCACTAAACAGTACCTTCATTCATTTTTTCAACTGGTACCGGGGACCTTCAGACAAATCTTGTGAGACCTGTGGGCGTCCTAGAGAAAAACAACTGACATGTACCTGAGAGTCTCACCTTTCCACAGGGTGTTGGTTTCTCCCAGCTTCCGTGTTTATGCTACATTGTCACATCTGATAACACGGAAGAGCTTGAGAGGACAGTATACTTCACTGGAAAATTACTCTAGGCAATGTGCTGTGTGCGTCATATTTTATTAAAGGCTCATGACTGAAAAATAAACTGAGGCATGGGCTTTAGACTAGTAGCTAGTTATACTAGTTTTAACCAACTTTCACTTTAGAAAAAGACGTGGAAGCAAAGGCACTTTTTAACTTGTCAATAAAACAACACTTTAGAGGGATCGCTTCTCCTTTAAACCATCTATTGTGTACAACAATATATTGGTTAGATTTAATTTGACAGAAATGTTGGTTAGACTATTCTTATACACTTATACAGGTATAACAAAGTCATTGGATACCATGATACACATGGATATGTTGTGCTATCTGTGTTAATACTTTCAACCTAATTTAGAGACTTTTTAAGAGCAACTGATGTGGTTTTCCAGAACGGTTTAGGTAATTTTGAAACCCTGGGCGAGCCTGGAAATGCAGCTCTTTACCTGCTCACAGGTTACTGACAAGTTGTTCCTCTGCATGGGTGTGGCTCCTCCATTTCTCATTCTGTTCAACTGAGAATGTTGTTTTGGCTCACCTGGCCGGTACATCGGGTAGGAGGAGTTTACATCGGTTGAAAGGGATTTCATTCGTTTTCTAATTGGGCTGCTTCCCGGGTGTGAACCAAATGCCCCTCTTGAGCGGATGGCGAATGCGAAGTCGGCTCAGAATAGGGTTCGACTAAGCTATATGGAATTGTTTTAAGAAGGTCATACCAAGGATAATTTAGCTAGTTGATATGGGATTTTAAGACCCGTTGAAGTATAAAAAAAAATATACTAATATATTTGATGAATCATTTTATTTGGATTTACTGCCCATACAAATGCATTGAATAACAAATTCACTACATGGAAGAACTGATAGTCCCCTCCAATAAATCTATTGGAAGTTTGATCTGAAGTGTTTGTCCAATATCTGAGATATATAAGAAAGATAAGGAAACATTTTTATTCTGTACCCCTTATTTTGGCAATAAAGAGTGCATTTGGAAAGTATTCAGACCCCCTGACCTTTTCCACATTTTGTTACATTACAGCCTTATTCTAAAATATATTAAATATTTTTTCCCTCATCAATCTACACACAATAACCCATAGTGACAAACTAAAAACAGGTTTAATTGACAATTTTTGCAAACTAATTTAAACAAACTAAAATATCACATTTACGTAACTATTCAGAACCTTTACTCAGTACTTTGTTGAAGCTCCTTAGGCAGCAAATACAGCCTTGAATCTTCTTGGGTATGACGCTACAAGCTTGGCACACTTGTATTTGGGGAGGTTCTCCCATTCTTCCGTACAGATCCTCTCAAGCTCTATCAGGTTGGATGGGGATCATCACTGCACAGCTATTCAGGTCTCTCCAGAGATGTTAGATCTGGCTCAAGTTTGGGCTCTGGCTCTCAAGGACATTCAGAGACTTGCCCTGACGCCACTCCTGCATTTTATTGGCTGTGTGCTTATGGTCGTTGTCCTGTGGGAAGAGGAACCTTCGCCCCAGCCTGAGGTCCTGAGTACTCTGGAGCATGTTTTCATCAAAGATCTCTCTATACTTTTCTCTGTTCATCTTTCCCTCAATCCCGACTAGTCTCCCAGTCCCTGCCGCTGAAAAACGTCCCCAAAGCATGAGAACGTTGTCCTTCTGTAAGGTTCTCCCATCTCCACAGAGGAACACTGGAGCTCTGTCAGAGTGACCATCGGTTTCTTGTTCACCTCCCTGACCAAGGCCCTTCTCCACCGATAGCTCAGTTTGGCCGGGCGGCCAGCTCTAGGAAGAGTCTTGGTGGTTCCAAACTTACATTTACATTTACATTTAAGTCATTTAGCAGACGCTCTTATCCAGAGCGACTTACAAATTGGTGCATTCACCTTATGATATCCAGTGGAACAACCACTTTACAATAGTGCATCTAACTCTTTTAAGGGGGGGGGGGGGGGTTAGAAGGATTACTTTATCCTATCCTAGGTATTCCTTAAAGAGGTGGGGTTTCAGGTGTCTCCGGAAGGTGGTGATTGACTCCGCTGACCTGGCGTCGTGAGGGAGTTTGTTCCACCATTGGGGTGCCAGAGCAGCGAACAGTTTTGACTGGGCTGAGCGGGAACTGTACTTCCTCAGAGGTAGGGAGGCGAGCAGGCCAAAGGTGGATGAACGCAGTGCCCTTGTTTGGGTGTAGGGCCTGATCAGAGCCTGAAGGTACGGAGGTGCCGTTCCCCTCACAGCTCCGTAGGCAAGCACCATGGTCTTGTAGCGGATGCGAGCTTCAACTGGAAGCCAGTGGAGAGAGCGGAGGAGCGGGGTGACGTGAGAGAACTTGGGAAAGTTGAACACCAGACGGGCTGCGGCGTTCTGGATGAGTTGTAGGGGTTTAATGGCACAGGCAGGGAGCCCAGCCAACAGCGAGTTGCAGTAATCCAGACGGGAGATGACAAGTGCCTGGATTAGGACCTGCGCCGCTTCCTGCGTGAGGCAGGGTCGTACTCTGCGAATGTTGTAGAGCATGAACCTACAGGAACGGGTCACCGCCTTGATGTTAGTTGAGAACGACAGGGTGTTGTCCAGGATCACGCCAAGGTTCTTAGCACTCTGGGAGGAGGACACAATGGAATTGTCAACCGTGATGGCGAGATCATGGAACGGGCAGTCCTTCCCCGGGAGGAAGAGCAGCTCCGTCTTGCCGAGGTTCAGCTTGAGGTGGTGATCCGTCATCCACACTGATATGTCTGCCAGACACGCAGAGATGCGATTCACCACCTGGTTATCAGAGGAGGGAAAGGAGAAGATTAATTGTGTGTCGTCTGCATAGCAATGATAGGAGAGACCATGTGAGGATATGACAGAGCCAAGTGACTTGGTGTATAGCGAGAATAGGAGAGGGCCTAGAACAGAGCCCTGGGGGACACCAGTGGTGAGAGCACGCGGTGCGGAGACAGATTCTCGCCACGCCACCTGGTAGGAGCGACCTGTCAGGTAGGACGCAATCCAAGCGTGGGCCGCGCCGGAGATGCCCAGCTCGGAGAGGGTGGAGAGGAGGATCTGATGGTTCACAGTATCAAAGGCAGCCGATAGGTCTAGAAGGATGAGAGCAGAGGAGAGAGAGTTAGCTTTAGCAGTGCGGAGCGCCTCCGTGACACAGAGAAGAGCAGTCTCAGTTGAATGACTAGTCTTGAAACCTGACTGATTTGGATCAAGAAGGTCATTCCGAGAGAGATAGCAGGAGAGCTGGCCAAGGACGGCACGTTCAAGAGTTTTGGAGAGAAAAGAAAGAAGGGATACTGGTCTGTAGTTGTTGACATCGGAGGGATCGAGTGTAGGTTTTTTCAGAAGGGGTGCAACTCTCGCTCTCTTGAAGACGGAAGGGACGCAGCCAGCGGTCAAGGATAAGTTGATGAGCGAGGTGAGGTAAGGGAGAAGGTCTCCGGAAATGGTCTGGAGAAGAGAGGAGGGGATAGGGTCAAGCGGGCAGGTTGTTGGGCGGCCGGCCGTCACAAGACGCGAGATTTCATCTGGAGAGAGAGGGGAGAAAGAGGTCAAAGCACAGGGTAGGGCAGTGTGAGCAGAACCAGCGGTGTCGTTTGACTTAGCAAACGAGGATCGGATGTCGTCGACCTTCTTTTCAAAATGGTTGACGAAGTCATCAGCAGAGAGGGAGGAGGGGGGAGGAGGGGGAGGAGGATTCA
Source organism: Salvelinus fontinalis (assembly GCF_029448725.1). Taxonomy (NCBI): domain Eukaryota; kingdom Metazoa; phylum Chordata; class Actinopteri; order Salmoniformes; family Salmonidae; genus Salvelinus; species Salvelinus fontinalis. The sequence goes on from NC_074698.1 coordinate 38,877,181, forward strand.
GGAGGGAGGAGAAGGTGGCAAAGAGCTTCCTAGGGTTAGAGGCAGATGCTTGGAATTTAGAGTGGTAGAAATTGGCTTTAGCAGCAGAGACAGAAGAGGAGAATGTAGAGAGGAGGGAGTGAAAGGATACCAGGTCCGCAGGGAGGCGAGTTTTCCTCCATTTCCGCTCGGCTGCCCGGAGCCCTGTTCTGTGAGCTCGCAATGAGTCGTCGAGCCACGGAGCAGGAGGGGAGAACTGAGCCGGCCTGGAGGATAGGGGACATAGAGAGTCAAAGGATGCAGAAAGGGAGGAGAGGAGGGTTGAGGAGGCAGAATCAGGAGATAGGTAGGAGAAGGTTTGAGCAGAGGGAAGAGATGATAGGATGGAAGAGGAGAGAGTAGCGGGGGAGAGAGAGCGAAGGTTGGGACGGCGCGATACCATCCGAGTAGGGGCAGTGTGGGAAGTGTTGGATGAGAGCGAGAGGGAAAAGGATACAAGGTAGTGGTCGGAGACTTGGAGGGGAGTTGCAATGAGATTAGTGGAAGAACAGCATCTAGTAAAGATGAGGTCAAGCGTATTGCCTGCCTTGTGAGTAGGGGGGGAAGGTGAGAGGGTGAGGTCAAAAGAGGAGAGGAGTGGAAAGAAGGAGGCAGAGAGGAATGAGTCAAAAATAGACATGGGGAGGTTAAAGTCACCCAGAACTGTGAGAGGTGAGCCATCCTCAGGAAAGGAACTTATCAGGGCGTCAAGCTCATTGATGAACTCTCCAAGGGAACCTGGAGGGCGATAAATGATAAGGATGTTAAGCTTGAAAGGGCTGGTAACTGTGACAGCATGGAATTCAAAGGAGGCGATAGACAGATGGGTCAGGGGAGAAAGAGAGAATGTCCACTTGGGAGAGATGAGGATCCCAGTGCCACCACCCCGCTGACCAGAAGCTCTCGGGGTGTGCGAGAACACGTGGGCAGACGAGGTGAGAGCAGTAGGAGTAGCAGTGTTATCAGTGGTAATCCATGTTTCCGTCAGTGCCAAGAAGTCGAGGGACTGGAGGGAAGCATAGGCTGAGATGAACTCTGCCTTGTTGGCCGCAGATCGGCAGTTCCAGAGGCTGCCTGAGACCTGGAACTCCACGTGGGTCGTGCGCGCTGGGACCACCAGGTTAGAGTAGCAGCGGCCACGCGGTGTGAAGCGTTTGTATGGTCTGTGCAGAGAGGAGAGAACAGGGATAGACAGACACATAGTTGACAGGCTACAGAAGAGGCTACGCTAATGCAAAGGAGATTGGACTGACAAGTGGACTACACGTCTCGAATATTCAGAAAGTTAAGCTTACGTTGCAAAAAATCTTATTGACTAAAATGATATAGTACTGCTGGCTGGTGAAATAGGCTAGCTAGCAGTGGCTGCGTTGTTGACTTTGTTTGAAAGTGTAGCTGGCTAGGTAACCTCTAACTGGCTAGGTAACCTCGACAATTACTCTAGACTACACAATTATCTTGGATACAAAGACGGCTATGTAGCCAGCTAAGATCAAACAAATCAAACTGTTGTACTGTAATGAAATGAAATGTAATACTACCTGTGGAGCAAAGCGGAATGCAACTACTATAACTTCTTCCATTTAAGAATGATGGAGGCTACTGTGTTCTTGGGGGACCTTCAATGCTGCAGATATTTTTTGGTACCCTTTCCCAAGCATTTCTAAAAACCTATTTTCACTTTGTCATTATGGGTCATTGTGTGTAGAGTGAGGAGATTTTTTTATTATTATTCCATTTTAGAATAAGGCTGTAATGTAACAAAATGTGGAAAAAGTCAAGGGGTCTGAATACTTTCCCAATGCAGTGTAGACAGGTGTGTGCCTTTCCAAATCATCTCCAATCAATTAAGTTGTAGAAACATCTCAAGGATGATCAATGGAAACAAAACGCACCTGAGCTCAATTTCGAGTCTCATAGCAAAGGTTCTGAATACTTATGTACAGAAGGTATTTCTGTTTTTTATTTTTAATACATTTGCAAACATTTCTAAAAACCTGTTTTTGCTTTGTCATTATGGGGTATTGTATTTTGAAGAAAAAAAAGTTAATCCATTTTAGAATAAGTGTTTAATGTAACAAATTGTGGGAAAAGTCAAGGGGTCTGAATACTTTCTGAAAGCACTGTATATACTGTACCTCCGTTCATTTTTTCAACTGATACCGGGGCACCATCAGACGAGTCTTGTGAGGCCTGTGGGCGTCCTAGAGCAAAACAAGCGACATGTTCCACAGAGGGGTCAGATTAGTGTGGTTTAGCACACACTGTTCAGACGCTAGAGACAGATTGGTGGTAACAACTTCAGATGACTCCAAAGACTCTTGAGGTGGTCGTAGAGCAAAATGGAGAACACCATCATTGGAAGTGTGACATAGGCAAATGCAGATATCTCTAACTTAAACAGACAGAATTCTATTAGTATTATTTTCATTTTTTTCATTTTGCTAATTAGATTTATGTGGGGTCGCGGAGGTCGACCATCGGTGGTTTAATAGTGCTGCATTAGCGGACTGATAAGTAATCTATTGTTCAGAAAAAAAATAATCCAGCAAAAAAAAATCCCAGCAGCCTGGAGAGAACATGAGGGTGTTGCCAATTGTTATCGCTGTGCTGTAGAGTGCCGCCCACAAAGCGTAAACCTTTCCATCTATGGTTGAGGCATCTCAGAATATCTAGATATAACACAAAACATTTATCTGATTAGACTAACTATGTTTCAAATACATTAACTGGTGACCTAATGGACACAATAACATAACATTTAAGACAAGTCTAACTGGTTCAATCTTCTCTCTTGTTTGCGTCAATATAATATATCTGAAATGTCCTCTTATAACCATATCAACTCTACTTGATGTTAACAATGTCTATTTATTTGTTCCACAGTGCTCAATAACTATTAGGTAAACATGAATACAGTCATCGTTGAATATGCTGAAAATGTGTGATACAAAACTTCCCTTGAGTTTCTGTCTGACACATCTTGGTAATTTTCCTCTCAACAGGTTGAGTCATGCACGTGCGTACTTCTCTGGGAAAGGTAGTCAGATAACAAAACACCCTGGTGCTCCGCTGATGCCCTGAGTTCCTCCTGACTGATGCATAATGTTGTAACTATTACTAATGTATTACTGACTAAACAGCAATCTCTCTCTTACAAAAGGTTAAGGGTATAATATTATTCCTTGATGTTCATGGTGTCATCACTGATACATAGACATCATGTGATTTTGTTATTGCTTTATTATTTTACTTTGAGCAACGTCTGTAATATTAAAATGCATTTTTAATTTTTAATGCATTCACAAAATGTGAAAACTTAAACTGAACCAGTGACAGAAGAGGTGTTCTTGATTGTGTTAGGTTGGCCTCTCAAAACCGGTTTAAGGTTGACTAACCTCAGATCAAAACATTCCACATTTCCTGTTTTGTTGTGGAAACAGTATGAGTACTGTACAATTATTTTTATGCTTTTAGGGATCAACTCACACTGACATTTTATCTTGGCCCTCCATTCTTCACTTGTAAAGATGACCACTTAAACTTACAATAAATAAATGGAATAGCGAGTCCTCTCTGTTACAGCATGGCTGTAATGCATCACCCAAGTAGGTGTTACTGGTGGTGGGAGTTTGAGTTCGCCCCAAAACCTGTTTTATTTCACCTTGAGATCAATTGTATTTTGCCAGAGAGATCTGGTCCAAGTTATAGCAGCAAACTGGAAGGAAACTAAAACATCCAACCTACTTTTAACAATTCTCATTTATTGATGGATTCAAAAATATTTACAAGATAAGTTTGTCATAAAGTAACATAATTGTATGTAATCATCATGCTGTCTGTTGTTTTAGTCCTCTGTTTTAGCTGTGGTTTCTCTGAATGGTCTACATTCAAACAAGTTCAGTGTCACACCCTTTCTGAAGTTTCCTGTCACATCAGAAATGTGTTCATTTTCATTTCATTCATTTTCCACTGTGACACAAAGCACATGGCAGACTATTTGATAAGGGACAAAGTTGATAGCTTATTACAATTAAACATCCCCCAATATAAATAAATAAAAAGTAAACAACCAAACGCAAAGACCAAACCAAAAAGTAAAACAACTTCAAAATGTATTCCCAAGGTTGCTGCTTTCTATGTCTGTTATTAGTGGTAATAAGTGTATTGTTTGTCCGAGCTGTAATTCACAACTCTCAATGACAGAAAGCATTTACTTGTGCATTATGACTATGGCACAGTTGCCTTAATCCCAGTTGAGTGATTAAAGAACACCATTGTTATTGTAGTTTCAGAGGAAACTTCCAAGTCAAACACAGTAAAAACACCATGTATAAAACCTTCTATGAAACAAAACCTAAATGTTCAAAAGCGTTTTCTACCATATTTCTAAGACATTTTCTCTTGTGTAGTGTCCAAAACTCGTATTGCTGCAGACATCCTGATCACATAATAGAAGTTTACACAGTCACAGTTTGGACTTGGTTTGAAAATGACTGTCACGATCGTGTGGCGGATTGACGAACCAAAACGCAGCTTTAGGAAAATAAGCCATCTCCTTTTTTATTAACGAAGAAGGCAAACGAAACAAAAACACTTAAACACTAAACAAAACAAGAAAACGATCGTGAAGCTAAACAACGATGTGCACACACTGGTTACAAACGTATCACATAGACAACTACTCACAACCAATGAGAGCCTATGGCTACCCTAAATAAGGCTCCCAATCAGAGACAACCGAAATCAGCTGTCTCTAATTGGGAACTCATTCAGGTAACCATAGACTCTCCTAGACAACTAAACATACATAGACAACACTAGACACATGTACTCAACACAAACCCATATACTATACCCAACAACCCCTTTACCATAAAAACACCCAAAACCAACAAAACACAAACATTCCCCATGTCACACCCTGACCTAACTAAAATAATAAAGAAAACAAAGAATACTAAGGCCAGGGCGTGACATAACCCCCCCCTTAAGGTGCCAACTCCGGGCGCACCATTACACAGTCTAGAGGAGGGTCTGGGTGGGCTTCCATCCACGGTGGCGGCTCCGGCTCTGGTTGTGGTCCCCACGTCACCACAGTCCCTAACCACCTCCTAGGCTTCCTCCAAATGACCCCCCTCCACATTAACCCCATTGCATTAAGGGGCAGTTCCGGACTAAGGGGCAGCTCCGGACTAAGGGGCAGTACCAGGGTAAGGGGCAGTACCAGGGTCAGGGGCAGTACCAGGGTCAGGGGCAGTACCAGGGTCAGGGGCAGTACCAGGGTCAGGGGCAGTACCAGGGTAAGGGGCAGTACCAGGGTAAGGGGCAGCACCAGGGTAAGGGGCAGCACCAGGGTAAGGGGCAGCACCAGGGTAAGGGGCAGCACCAGGGTAAGGGGCAGCACCAGGATAAGGGGCAGCTCCGGACTGAGGAATGGCAGCTCCGGACTGAGGAATGGCAGCTCCGGACTGAGGGACTGCAGCTCCGGACTGAGGGACGGCCCATGGCTGGCTGACAGATCTGGCTGCTCATGGCTGGCTAACGGATCTGGCTGCTCATGGCTGGCTGACGGATCTGGCTGCTCATGGCTGGCTGACGGATCTGGCTGCTCATGGCTGGCTGACGGATCTGGCTGCTCATGGCTGGCTGACGGATCTGGCTGCTCATGGCTGGCTGACGGATCTGGCTGCTCATGGCTGGCTGACGGATCTGGCTGCTCATGGCTAGCTGACGGATCTGGCTGCTCATGGCTAGCTGACGGATCTGGCTGCTCATGGCTAGCTGACGGATCTGGCTGCTCATGGCTAGCTGACGGATCTGGCTGCTCATGGCTAACTGACGGATCTGGCTGCTCATGGCTAGCTGACGGATCTGGCTGCTCATGGCTAGCTGACGGATCTGGCTGCTCATGGCTAGCTGACGGACTTGGCTGCTCATGGCTAGCTGACGGATCTGGCTGCTCATGGCTAGCTGACGGATCTGGCTGCTCATGGCTAGCTGACGGATCTGGCTGCTCATGGCTAACTGACGGATCTGGCTGCTCATGGCTGGCTGACGGATCTGGCTGCTCATGGCTGGCTGACTGATCTGGCTGCTCCTGTCTGGTTGGCGGCTCTGGCAGATCCTGTCTGGTTGGCGGCTCTGGCAGATCCTGTCTGGTTGGCGGCTCTGGCAGATCCTGTCTGGTTGGCGGCTCTGGCAGATTCTGTCTGACGGACGGCTCTGGCGGCTCCTGTCTGGCTGGCGGCTCTAGCGGCTCCTGTCTGGCGGACGGCTCAGTGGGCTCATGGCAGACGGGCGGCTTTGCAGGCTCATGGCAGACGGGCGGCTTTGCAGGCTCATTGCAGACGGATGGCTCAGATGGCGCTGGGGAGACGGATGGCTCAGATGGCGCTGGGGAGATGGATGGCTCAGATGGCGCTTGGCAGACGGGCAGTTCAGTCATCGCTGTGCAGACGGCAGACTCCTGCCGGCTGAGGCGCACTGTAGGCCTGGTGCGTGGTGCCGGGACTGGTGGCACCGGGCTGGGGACACGCATCTCAGGGCTAGTGCGGGGAGCAGCAACAGGACGCACAGGACTCTGGGGACACACAGGAGGCTTGGTGCGTGGTTTAGGCACTGGTGGTAAAGGGCTGGAGACACGCACCATATGGCTAGTGCGTGGAGGAGGCACTGGTGGTACTGGATTGGGGCGGGGAGGTGGCGCCGGAAATACCGGACCGTGCAGGCGTACTGGCTCCCTTGAGCGCCGAGCCTGCCCAACCTTACCTGGTTGTATGCTCCCCGTCGCCTGACCAGTGCGGGGAGGTGGAATAACCCGCACCGGCCTATGTAGGCGAACCGGGGACATCATGCGTAAGGCTGGTGCCATGTACGCCGGCCCGAGGAGACGCATTGGTGACCAGATGCGTTGGGCTCATTCAGGTAACCATAGACTCTCCTAGACAACTAAACATACATAGACAACACTAGACACATGTACTCAACACAAACCCATATACTATACCCAACAACCCCTTTACCATAAAAACACCCAAAACCAACAAAACACAAACATTCCCCATGTCACACCCTGACCTAACTAAAATAATAAAGAAAACAAAGAATACTAAGGCCAGGGCGTGACAATGACGGCCAAATGCACACTGTTCAGAGGTGCTAAGTAGACCTATGCCTTAAGACTCTCTTCCAAAGCTATTCCTGCCTTTTCTCTAAGACCTTTTAGGGTTTCCCTTGTGCAGTAGATTCCCAAAATCATATTGCTCATATTGCTCATAATCATATTGACAGCCTCATCCTTGATAATAAGTTTACTCAGGCACTCCGTTTCGGCACAGTTTCCGTAGGGATATTGCTTTTTGTCGGTCTCGGAGTTTGAGAGAGAGAAAAGATCCCCACAGTTTCTGCACGGCTTTCGGTCTTCATAACGATTGGTCTGGTAATTCCTGTAGAATGCTCTGCATTTTACGGTGCCAGGGAATCTGATACCGTTTCCCTGTTCATCATGTCTGAATGACAACACTGCATAAGACACATAGTCATGCCACACTTTTAGACATGACCAATTGATCAAACATTTCCTTTCTCTCTCCCCTCTACAGGACAGGGATGCTCCATAGTACTTGTCTGGTCTGAGGGCTCCAGGGGTTTCGTTGTAGCACACAGCAATGACAGTAGCCTCCAGAGTGTAGTAGTTTGTGTTGTTACGCTCGCCGATTATTCTGGGGGGCAAGTCCAATTCATTCAGGAAACGTAGAAGAAAGTCTTTTATTTCATCTTCGTCCTGATCACCACAAATCCTGACAGCCTGAAACACAGACAAGTGAAACATGCAATATTCAACAAATGATAAGCTACATGGACAATACATGTTTTATATAATGTGTTTTATTGTCATTGTTTATTGTTAATTTTGTTGATGTGTAAATTGGTCGAGGACAAAAGCTTCAGGTTAAATACATTCCATTTACACACTTACCAAAGTCAGAAGAATGGAAAATGGAGTCCGACGGGGTGGATCCTTGTAATCGTCGAATGCCTCTGGAAATCTTTTTTTTAAATCGTACATCAACTCTTGAGACTCAAAGAAGGCAGTTGGAAGAAGACGGGCCTTATGAATGTGACCTAAGAAAAAGATGCTATGAAGCACCTTTTAACAAACATGAATAATTAATAACATAATTAACGAACAATGTACAACATTGTATAACAAGATCAATTAATAATTGTTTGTTCTAGAAACAATTCATTTGTAACATGATGACATGTATAGTAAACCAAAAATATGCTAAATGTGTGGGAATGTATTTTAGGCGTATGATTAGTGTATTTTAATTAGGCGATGTGTACCTTTTCCACGTAATCTTGTATTCCGACATCTGTCCTCCAAAGCTTTACAACCTGTCTAATAAATGCTATTCCTGATGACTTTAAGATTTCTTCATTCATTTTCCTCTGTTTCAGATGAAGAGCTGATGGTTTCCTTAAAAGTGGTATTGTAAAGTGTAATAAAGATCACGTACAGTAAATAATATATATTTCTAAAATGCTGTTCAAACCCAATTCAAGCAGCCCTACTCCGTTTGAGCTGTGTTATCCCATTTCCCCTGCATAATGAGAAAGCAAGTTGTGTTTCTTTCTTTTTCACTGCCTTTTTCGTTCTCTTGAGTACACAAATTGGCATAATTTGTTATAGTTGTGCAATTTCACTAGTTAACTACTTCTGAACACCTTAAAGGGATAGTTCAGTGTAATTACATTTTAGATAGTTAGTTTTTTTACCTTGAATGCATTATGTGAATAAGAACTAACTGTAATCCACAATTTGGTTTCAATTAACTAGCCACTGCTAAAAAATGACAGTTGGCACTACTTTCAAGTCAACCTCTCATGGGTATCGACTATCATGCTAGTCGATACACTTCCAGTTCGCGAAACAAGCTCGAACTTCCTTCATACTAGATGGACACAGAGACATAAAAAGTGTATCTCCAAGTTCATCTGACTCTGGGGAAGTAGATAAAGAGCCTCATTGCCAAAATGCCTAAGTATGTCTTTAAATCATGCCATAATCATTGCAAAATAATGTAAAACCAAGTCATTGAGTGACAATCAATTTAAGAGATGATTTGGACATGACATTTAAAAGGGGTAAAGGGAGGTGTTTTATTTTTTGGTCCTAAAATGCTTATTAGCATTAGTTGTAACTGGCTAGTTAATCAAATTAAAGTGTGGATTGCAGTCTGCCCTTGTCCATAGACTGCTTTCAAGATAAGAAAACACATTTGCTGAACTAACTATTTTAATAATATCTACAATTATCTCACAAATGCAAAATGATATTAGTCTATATGTATCTTGCACTATCATAAGTGATCGCAATTGACACTAACCTTTTTGTAGGTGGTACCTGCCCCTGTAAATAGAAGAACTAATCTTTAACAACTTAATGTAATATTAATACGGTATTAACAGTAATATTTAGATGATTCATATTGTAATATTGTATTATTGATTTCTACTTACAGAGCTGCTCATGATTGCCGTGGGTGCTGAAGCCTAGCAAATGAATGACTGGGAGTTAAAATGTTTTAGGGCGGGGCACAGAAAAGAAGAGAAGAATGAACTAACATCCATACAGATTTAAACATATTAACTTACTCAGCTGCAGTTATGTTTTTCTGTAGGATAGTAAATCGATAGGCAAAATGAAATAATAATAATAACAAAATAAGCAGAGTTTACCCCATTAACTTATGTTTGTATATGAAACCCATTGGAATAAATTAGCGTGAAGGATCCGGAAAGCCAGTAGCTGTTTGGTGCATGTTACGCTTTCAAACCTTACTGCAGTGCTCACTGACAAGTAGCATTACAGATAGAATTTGTAACCCAGAAAGGTCACAGGGCTATAAAGCTGAAGCATGCCCTTACAACTATGGTAGTGAGAGGAAGTCCAGTCGTGCATGGGAGAGGATGGAAGTTGGTGAAACTGGGCCCACATTCTGCTAATATCTCATTGATGAAGCATCTGATCTCAATACATTTTTCTGTTCCCAAAAATATAATTTTATTCAAAAAAATTAAAGGGGCGGTGTGAGGTCCAAAAGGTGGTTTGTTGCCTGAGGGCAACACCATGCCATAGAGGGTTATTAAGTTTCACCGAGTCGTAGCTGAATGATGACATGAATAAAATACAGCTGGCGGGTTATACAGTGTATCAGAAGGATAGAACAGCAGCCTCTGGTAAGACAAGGGGTGGCGGTCTATGTATATTTGTAAACAACAGCTGGTGCATGATTTCTAAGGAAGTCTTGAGGTTTAGTTCGCCTGATGTAGAGTATCTCATGATTAGCTGTAGACCACACTTTTTACCCAGGGAGTTTTCATCTATATTCTTTGTAACTGTCTATTTACCACCACAAACTGATGCTGTCACCAAGACCACACTCAATGAACTGTATGCGGCTATAAGCAAACAGGAAAACGCTCATCCAGAGGCGGCGCTCCTAGTGGCTGGGCACTTTAATGCAGGGAAACTTAAATCCATTTTACCTAATTTTTACCAGTATATTAAATGTGCAACCAGAGGGAAAAAACACTGGACCACCTTTACTACACACACAGAGACGCGTACAAACCTCTCCCTAGCTCTCCATTTGGCAAATCTGACCATAATTATATCCTCCTGATTCCTGCTTACAAGCAAAAACTAAAGCAGGAACCACCAGTGAGTCGGGTCAATAAAAATGTGGTCAGCTACAGGAATGTTTTGCTAGCACAGACTAGAATATGTTCCGGGATTCTTCCGATGGCATTGAGAAGTACACCACATCAGTCACTAGCTTCATCAATAAGTGCATCGAGGATGTCGTACCCACAGTGACTGTACGTACATACCCCAACCAGAAGCCATGGTTTACAGGCAACATCCACACTGAGCTAAAGTGTAGAGCTGCCGCTTTCAAGGAGCAGGACTCTAAACCGGAAGCTTATAAGAAATCCTGGTATGCGCTCCGACGAACCATCAAACAGGCAAAGCGTCAATACAGGACTGAGATCGAATCGTACTACACCGGCTCCAACGCTCGTCGGATGTGGCAGGGCTTGCAAACAATTACAGACTACAAAGGGAAGCACATCCGCGAGCTGCCCAGTGACACGAGCCTACCAGATGAGCGAAACTACTTCCATGTTCGCATAGAGGCAAGTAACACTGAAACATGCATGAGAGCATCAGCTGTTCCGGACGACTGTGTGATCAAGCTCTCCGTAGCCGACGTGAGTAAGACCTTTAAACAGGTCAACATTCACAAGGCCGATGGGCCAGACAGATTACCAGAACGTGTACTCCGAGCATGCGCTGACCAACTGGCAAGTGTCTTCACTGACATTTTCAACCTTTCCCTGTCTGAGTCTGCAATACCAACATGTTTCAAGCAGACCACCATAGTCCCCGTGCCCAAGAACACTAAGGTAACCTGCCTAAATGACTAGAGTGCTTTGAAAGGCTGGTCATGGCTGGTCATCAACAGCATTATCCCAGAAACCCTGGACACCCTCCAATTTGCATACAGCCCCAGCAGATCCACAGATGATGCAATATCTATTGCACTCCACACTGCCCTTTCCCACCTGGACAAAAGGAACACCTATGTCAGAATGCTATTCATTGACTACAGCTCAGCGTTCAACACCATAGTGCCCTCAAAGCTCATCACTAAGCTAAGGACCCCGGGACTAAACACCTCCCTCTGCAACTGGATCCTGTACTACCTGACTGGCCTCCCCCAGGTGATAAGGGTAGGTAACAAACCACTCTGATCCTCAACACTGGCCTCTCAGGGGTGCATGCTCAGTCCGCCAAGTCTAGGTCCAGAAAGCTTCCAGAATTAGACTGCTAGTCTCATCTCACCTACTGGTACAGGGCTCATAGTGAATTTGGAGAGATATCAAGTGGGGAAGATACTGCCATCTGGTGGTGTAAAATGAAAACACAGAGCAGTGCAGAGCTGATGAAACTGGGTTTATTCTTAAATAAGAACTGAACAAAAGAAAACAGAGCAAATGTAATGAAGCGGGGAGGAACCTACCTGGATTTGTCCAATAAACTCGTTTGTGTTTTCCTTTTGGAGTAAACGGTTTCTGTTGCAAAACGTTTTGCAACAGACGAAACGTTTTGCAACAGAATCGGCATAATTTACATCCCTATTGTCCCTGGTGCAAGGTTTACTCGATGGCTGCAGGTTAATGTTGCCCCCGAAATTGTTTTCATAAACTGCTTGTAATTAATATTTTTATTCACCCACGTGGTTAGTCGCTTTAACTTTGTAACTTGGCCAGATAGTGTCGACCCTTCCTTCTGTCGTAAATAGCAATATTATTAGTTTACGCACACTCAAGTAATTTAATAAAAATTAAATAATAATTTCAGTGGATTCTGTAAGTCTATATGCCACCCTAAGTTAATTGCCTAGCTAGACACACATTCTGTTATGGAATAGGTTAGGTAGTTTAGTTATTAGTTGCACAACACTACACTACCACTTCCACAACCAATCGCCAGGTGGCAGCACCAACTGGTCAGGTGCTGTGCTCTGCCAGGTATCCTTGATTATGCACAGGTGCAGGTGATCAATCAGTGTGTCAGCTCTCAGAGCTGTGAGGCTGCTGGAGTTTGAGGTCCATGTGGGCCTTTGGTTTTGGATTGAATGTTTCAGTTTTGGGCCTTTAGTGGTCATTCTTTTTGTATATAGTCGTGTCCAAAATTATTGGATCCTATGATAAAGATGAGCAAAAAATACTATATAAAAACAAATACAAATACTGAGCTATATTGTATGCTCAACATTAAAAAACTGGGATAACAACGTTGAGCCTTTTTCTATAATGTTGTATAAGATTGAAGAACACATCGGGAAGGATCTTAGACCATTCCTCCAAACAGAATCCTTCCAGATCCTTGATATCATTTGTCTGTGCTTCTGGACTGCCCTCTTCAATTCAGACCACAGGTTTTAATGAGGTTCAAGTCCGGAGACTGAGATGTCTATTGCAAAATGTAGATTTTATGGTCAGTTAACCATTTCTTTGTGGATTTTGATGTGTGCTTGGGGTTATTGTCTTGCTGGAAGATCCAGCAAGGCAATATTGTGGCCAAGTTTCAGCTTCCTGGCAGAGGCAACCAGGTATTTGTAAATGTCCTGGTACTTGGTAAAGTTCATGATGCCATTGATCTTAACAAGGGCCCCAGGATCAGTGGAAGCAAAATAGCCCCATAACATCAAAGATCCACCACCTTATTTCAAATCAAATCAAATCAAAGTGTATTTGTCACGTGCACCGAATACAACAGGTGTAGTAGACCTTACAGTGAAATGCTTACTTACAAGCCCTAACCAACAGTGCAATTTTTAAGTAAAAAAGAGGTATTAGGAAAACAATAGACAAGTAAAGAAATAAAAAAACAGTAAAATGACAGTGAAAATAACAGTAGCGAGGCTATATACAGGTGGTACCGGTACAGAGTCAATGTGCGGGGGCGCTGGTTAGTCGGGCTAATTGAGATAATATGTACATGTAGGTATAGTTTAAGTGACTATGCATAGATGATAAACCGAGAGCAGCAGCAGCATAAAAGAGGGGTTGGGGGGTGGCGAGTGGCTGGACACAATGCAAATAGTCCGGGTAGCCAATGTGTGGGGGCACCGGTTAGTCGGGCTAATTGAGGTAATATGTACATGAATGTATAGTTAAAGTGACTATGCATAGATGATAAACAGAGAGTAGCAGCAGCGTAAAAGAAGGGTAGGGGGGTTGGGAGGGTGGCGGGACCCAATGCAAATAGTCCGGGTAGCCATTTGATTACCCGTTCAGGATTCTTATGGCTTGGGGGTAAAAGCTGTTGAGAAGCCTTTTGGTCCTAGACTTGGCACTCTGGTACCTCCTGCGGTAGCAGAGAGAACAGTCTATGACTGGGGTGGCTGGGGTCTTTGACAACTTTTAGGACCTTCCTCTGACACCGCCTGGTGTAGAGGTCCTGGATGGCAGGCAGCTTAGCCCTAGTGATGTACTGGGCCGTACTCACTACCCTCTGTAGTGCTTTGCGGTCGGAGGCGAGCAGTTGCCGTACCAGGCAGTGATGCAACCTGTCAGGATGCTTTCGATGTTGAAGCTGTAGAACCTTTTGAGGATCTCAGGACCCATGCCAAATCTTTTCAGTTTCCTGAGGGGACTAAGTACACACCCCTGAGGGGCTCCAGTGTTGAGGATCAGCGTGGCAGATGTGTTGCTACCTACCCTCACCACCTGGGGTGGCCCGTCAGGAAGTCCAGGATCCAGTTGCAGAGGGAGGTGTTTAGTCCCATGGTCCTTAACTTAGTGATGAGCTTTGAGGGCACTATGGTGTTGAACGCTGAGCTGTGGTCAATGAATAACATTCTCACATAGGTGTTCCTTTTGTCCAGGTGGGAAAGGGCAGTGTGGAGTGCAATAGAGATGGCATCATCTGTGGATATGTTTTTAGCTGTATGCAAATTGGAGTAGGTCTAGTGTTTCTGGGATAATGGTATTAATGTGAGCCGTTACCAGCCTTCCAAAGCACTTCATGGCTACGGACGAGAGTGCTACGGGTCTGTAGTCATTTAGGCAAGTTACCTTAGTGTTTTTGGGCACAGGGTCTATGGTGGTCTGATTCAAACATGTTGGTATTACAGACTCAATCAGGGACATATTGAAAATGTCAGTGAAGACACCTGCCAGTTGGTCAGCACATGCCCGGAGCACACGTCCTGGTAATCCGTCTGGCCCAGCGGCCTTGTGAATGTTGACCTGTTTAAAGGTCTTACTCACGTTGGCTACGGAGAGCGTGATCACACAGTCATCCGGAACAGCTGATGCTCTCATGCATGCCTCAGTGTTGCTTGCCTCGAAGCGAGCATATAAGTGATTTAGCTCATCTGGTAAGCTCGTGTCACTGGGCAGCTCGTGGCTGTGCTTCCCTTTGCAGTCAGTAGGGATGAAGTATTTTCTGCATATGCGTTGTTCTTTTGAAGGCCAGACCCACTCTTGGTGTGCGTGGCCTAAGAGCTCTAATTTCATGTCCTCTGACCATGGCACCGCCTGGAGTTTGCTAAAAGGCATTGGCACATGGATTGGAAACTTCTTTTTAAATTACTTGTTAAAATAATCTCTTTCTCTGAGCAATTGTATTAGTGTAAAATAATAAAACATTGCCATTTTATTGAGCGTACAATATAGCTCAGTATTTGTATTATTTATTTAATGCAGTCTTTTTTACTCATCTTTATCAAGGGAACCCATCATTTTGGACCCCACTGTACTTTTGTCACCATCAACTGAACACACAATAATCTGCTTGGGCCGGCCGACCAAGGAGACGGAGCTGGACCTGGACCTAGGTAAGGTTGCTGTTTCATGGAGGCACATGCATACAACACGGCCTGCATACTCTGACTTCTCATGTAAATGCACACAATATTCAATCAGGTTACAGACCATTTAGCTATGCCTAGGATCCATAGACATAAGGAGTGTAGCAAAATCAGTAGACTAGCTAGGTGGTTTCGTAACACTGTTTGCCGAATGGTAAAATATCTTATTGTTGGCCTGCTGCCTACTTGTATTAATTCTTCTGAATGCAACACTTTACATCCAAACGTCAAACAAAAATACAATTTTTTTCAAATATTCAATGCAACTTTGACTATTTCCTGGTGACCTCTTGCAAACAAGGTTCCTACAGTAGTTTCCTGGTTAAATAAAGTCTAAATAAATAAAATGATGCGCAGTAAAGCTCTTGAGGATGACCAGAAAGAGTCATCTTCATATTGCCATTTTAGTGTTCTGTGGATTCATTGCTGGTTTAAAGTTTAGGTCTACATAGGTCTACATTCTCTTGAAATGGAGACGTCACTAAATTTGCTGGATGCCGGTGAGTTGTCAAGAGAGCGGGAATAAAACGCCAAAATCCAGCTCTACCGCCCTCTAGTGTTCAGGATTATTCATCTGAAGGAAAGGATGGAGGGAGCAGAGCCATAAATAATATAGTATCCTTACAGTGTGTGACTGATGCTCCACTCACCCCCAAGTGATGTGAATGGGCACCTACTGATTAGTCTTTTTCTACCGAATATACATTTTAGTCAGTTGGTTGCACAAATTCCATTACACTTTTCAGCGGACTAAACATTCCAGAACAGGTAAATGCCCGTTTTTGCCAACATGACATTTCAGCCAGCCTGAGCTACAGAGAATCAATAAAGTTATCGATTAAGATGAAGCAAAAAGGAAGGGAAATTATTTGTAATGGGAGTGCCTTGGAAAATGTTTTCAAGAACTGAAGAAGAACTGAAGAACTGACGCTTGAGGTCTCACTTTTGAGAAAGAGCGAGCGAGAAAGAGAGAGAGATATAGAGAACACTGATGTGTAGAGAGCAGGAACTGGGAGTAAAAGTAGGGTGGAATTCACACGGAATATTCAGCTGTACATTTCGTTGGATATATGTTTTCATAATAATTATTGCGACGTGGACAATATTTCCCATGTTTCAGATGTGATCGTGTTTTCATCACATCACTGCCCCCGGTGTCCAGTGAGTGACAAGTACAGTGGATATTATTTAACTACGCCCGAACAGCCTTCAGCCTTCACTTTCGAGGTTTTGGAGTCGATCAATTAATTTAATTAGAAAATACATTCTCAACATGGCTACGGATCAAGAAAATAATAAACAGATTTTGTTAAAGCTGTTGGAGAGACCAGGGAACGGGAGCTGTGTGGATTGCGGAGCTGCAGGTACAGTCTAGGCTACAATGGTCGCATCAATGTCTCAAGTATGTCAGGTCAGGTGGCGCGCGCGATCCTCCAGACAGGTAGGCTATGAACAAGGTCGTTGCGTTTCGCCAAGCAAGCAGCGCTACCTTCTCGCATTAGATAATGGATTATTTAATCACAGACCATATACCATCAAGTTGCGGGTAGGTTAATATAGGAATTATCTGTCTTGAGGGTGTAAATGTGTTTTGATTTGGGGGAATGGAGTCTAGCGATCATGTTCACTGCACAGCCTGGTCTCAGAGGATTTCGTATTATTCTGTATGTAAATCCGAGATGCTGACATGCAAGTACAGTAGGCTACTGGAGTGCTCAGTTGTTTGCAGTTATCAGTTATCAGAGTTATATGTGTCTGTTTACACTCTAGTGAAGTCAAACTGGTGTCATTGCATAACAATAGAGTGAAATCTGGTGAACATTTAAATGTTTGTATCAGAGAGAGAGAGCAAGAGACTGGAACCTTGAGAGAGTGACAGGCAGACAGACAGACAGGCTGACTGACAGAATAACATCATATTTTGGGATTTAGGCCTAATTCCCTGTGTGAGTTCCCCAGGCTCTCTCTCTCTCTCCCTGGCACACTGCCCATTTGACCAATGCCAGTCTATAACTTTATCTACCTCAACAGAGTGAGACCTGCATCTAATCATAATGTAGGTTGTAATACAGTCTTCATAAGCTTATTGTGTCCACTGACCAGGAAGTACGTTACAGACTATTCATGATTTCTTAATGCTATGACTCATTCAAGTTGACGTGCCCTGCCATTAACCTCGATCTATGCTATATTAATCCCCTGGTTCCATCCACTGTAGCAGTTACTATGCTATACGAGTCAAGGCTCGAAGTCAAATAGTGTTATTTATTTTCAGGGTAGTAATTCATATGTGCAATGAATAGCAACTGCATGGATTTTGAAAAGATTTAAGAGGGTCCAGTCAACATAACATCTACTGTATTCCATCATTAAATCATTTAACTCTCCTTATGGATCATTTAGATTCCTCAGGAAGTCTGTCTGCTTCCTTCTTCCGTATCAAGTGTTTCTTGTAAGAATGTAAGAGGATCTGCAATGTGTTTTGTTTGAGATGGCTGCCTCGCTTCTAGTCCCACAAGCATTTCGCTACACTAGCAATAACATCTGCTAACCATGTGTATGTGACCAATACAATTTGATTTGATAACATGGTGACAAAATAAGACATCAGCAAATTTGGAATATAGCTTCCCGTTCTTACAAGATGTCAGTGATATGAGAGGACGAGACACACAGTATGTCATACTTAACTGTAAAGAGCTTTTTTAATTTTTTTCATGGGCCTCATAACGTAGTAGAACACTGTCATCTTTTAAATCCTGCAAATGCCACCTGCTCTTTCATAAGGCCAATGCCAAGAGACACTAATATTTCATCAGGAGTGCTGTGCTATCAATGATGTGAATCAGAGGGCCAGTTTAGCCTGTGGAGCCAGTCTGCTCTGCATGGAGACAATAGATACTCCAGGGTTGTGTTCATTAGGAACCAAATGGAAGAAAAACTGACTGAAACGGACAGATTGCCTAGAATTGTCCAATAAGAAGCTCAATTTATTTTGCTCCGTTGCATAATGTAAAGCATTTTTTTTGTTACATGCCCTAATGAGCATAACTCAAGGCTGAGTGCTGAGCACACCCACACGTTCCCATGGTGACTCAGCTATGAGCTCATCTCTGGAGCCCAGGTCACAGAGTTCACAGTTACGTCTTGTTCTGCTTGGCTTCTGAAAGAAATACAGTATCTACAAGGTGGAATTCATTCAGATGTTTCTCTGCTAGTAGCAGTATCTGGTCAGTATAGGGACTGTGCAGCCTCTTGGGGTTGTATCTCTTCTTTAGTCATTTCATTCTTCCATCTTTTTGGGTTGATGGGATCAGGGATGATGTGAGTGTTTCCTTTAGTAGATTTTAAACAAAAGATACAACAGATAGCTTCTCATTTGGAAATTCTGGGACACACGCTAAAGTGTCAGTCACCCATCGTTGTCTAAGTAAATGTCTCTCTAAACAGCCTATGTGTATTTTGTTAAAGCTGTTAGTATGAGCAAACTGTCTGTCTGTCTGTCTGTCTGTCTGTCTGTCTGTCTGTCTGTCTGTCTGTCTGTCTGTCTGTCTGTCTTTCGAATCTCACAGCATGACTGGTGTACTGAGTGTATTGTATGGGTTTGTGCCATTACTTTCTGTAATTGAGAGAAGAGATGGTTGGTTGAGATAAACCATGTCATACTGTACACTCATAATTGTAAACTGTAAATGTGCAATATAATTTGGAACCATGCCAAGTAGATTCTGTCATCACACTACTTTCTCTCTCTTTCTCTCTCAATGTTGTATTCTTTATTGGCATGACATATCAATGTACATATTGCCAAAGAGCACTTTGGAAATGATTAATTAACAATATCAATAAAAACATAATTAAACATAATATTTCAAGATTGTCACAAACAGGACAATCAATAACAACAATAATCAAGGGTTGTGGGGGGATGGGGTTGTTTTATACTAATGAGAATAAGTCAAAAAATCATTTAATAACAGGAAGATGTGAAGGTTGTTTGGTCTAACAGACAATGCCCCTCTTTATGGCCTTTCACTTACTCTCACTCTCTCTGTCATTCACTCACTCACTCACTCACTCACTCACTCACTCACTCACTCACTCACTCACTCACTCACTCACTCACTCACTCTCTGTCTCTCTCTCTCTCTCTCTCTCTTTCTCTCACTCATTCTCACTCTCTATCAATTCAATTTCAATTTAAGGGCTTTATTGGCATGGGAAACATATGTTTCCATTGCCAAAGCAAGTGAAATAGATAATAAACAAAAGTGAAATAAACAATAAAAAAATAACAGTAAATATTACACTTACAAAAGTTCCAAAACAACAAAGACATTTCAAATCATATCAGTCATATTATGTCTATACACAGTGTTGTAATGATGTGCAAATGGTTAAAGTGCAAAAGAGAAAATAAATAGACGTAAATATAGGTTGTATTTACAGTGGTGTTTGTTCTTCACTGGTTGTCCTTTTCTTGTGGCAACAGGTCACAAATCTTGCTGCTGTGATGGCACACTGTGGTATTTCACCCAATAGATATGGGAGTTTAGAAAAATTGGATTTGTTTTCAAATTCTTTGTGGGTCTGTGTAATCTGAGGGAAATATGTGTCTCTAATATGGTCATACATTGGCAGGAGGTTAGGAAGTGCAGCTCAATTTCTACCTCACTTTGTGGGCAGTGCGCACATAGCCTGTCTTCTCTTGAAAGCCAGGTCTGCCTTTGGGGGCCTTCCTCAATAGCAAGGCGATGCTCACTGAGTCTGTACATAGTCCAAGATTTCCTTAATTTTGTGTCAGTACTCTCTGTTTAGAGCCAAATAGCATTCTAGTTGTGTGTCAAGTAATTCTCTTTTTGTTTTCTCATGATTTGGTTGGGTCTAATAGTGTTGCTGTCCTGGGGCTCTGTGGGGTCTGTTGGTGTTTGTGAACAGAGCCCCAGGACCAGCTTGCTTAGGGGGCTCTCCTCCAGGTTAATTTCTCTGTAGGTGATGGCTTTGTTATGGAAGGTTTGGGAATCACTTCCTTTTAGGTGGTTGTAGAATTTAACGTCTCTTTTCTGGATTTTGATCATTAGTGGGTATCGGCTCTGCATGCATTATTTGGTGTTTTACATTGTACACTGAGGATATTTTTGCAGCATTCTGCATGCAGAGTCTGAATTTGGTGTTTGTCCCATTTTGTGAATTCTTGGTTGGTGAGCAGACCCCAGACCTCACAACCCTGAAGGTTTCTCTCTCTCTCTCTCTCTCTCTCTCTCTCTCTCTGTGTCTCTGTCTCTCTCTCCCTCTCTGTGTCTCTCTCCGTATCTGTCTCTCTTTCTCTCAATTTCACTCAATGCCTTCTCCATTTTTCTTTTCCCCACCTGTCTCTTTTCTGTCCTCTCCTCTTGTCCGTTGTTCCTCTTCTATCTCTCAATATCCTTGCCATCCCCCACCCTCCCTCTCTCTGTGGAATTTACCATAAACATAAATCTACTCACTGTGTGACTCGTCTTTTTTGCAGGTTTATGATCATCTCGCACTATCCCTTTAATTGGGAGATGTGCTGTATATCCCCCACTATCCCTTTAATTGGTAGATGTACTGTATATCCCCCACTATCCCTTTAATTGGTAGATGTACTGTATATCCCCCACTATCCCTTTAATTGGTAGATGTACTGTATATCCCCCACTATCCCTTTAATTGGGAGATGTACTGTATATCCCCCACTATCCCTTTAATTGGGAGATGTACTGTATATCCCCCACTATCCCTTTAATTGGGAGATGTACTGTATATCCCCCACTATCCCTTTAATTGGTAGATGTACTGTATATCCCCCACTATCCCTTTAATTGGTAGATGTACTGTATATCCCCCACTATCCCTTTAATTGGGAGATGTACTGTATATCCCCCACTATCCCTTTAATTGGGAGATGTACTGTATATCCCCCACTATCCCTTTAATTGGGAGATGTACTGTATATCCCCCACTATCCCTTTAATTGGGAGATGTTGTAACGGCGTTCCTCTCTCTCTTTATAAGAAGAGGAGGAGTAGTGATCGAGCCAAGGCGCAGCGGGTTGTGAATACATGATGAATTTTATTTATAAGACAAAACGAAACAAACTATACTTGAATAAACTAACAAAATAACAAAACGAAAATAGACAGACTTAGTACGACGAACTGACATAACACACGCAGAACGAACGAACAAGTACTTACTACAAAAACGCACGAACAAACCGAAACAATCCCGTATGGTGTAACATCGACACAGACAGGAGACAATCACCCACAAACAAACAGTGAGAACACCCTACCTAAATATGACTCTTAATTAGAGGAGAACGCAAAACACCTGCCTCTAATTAAGAGCCATACCAGGCAACCAAAACCAACATAAAACAGATAACATAGACTGCCCACCCAAAACACATGCCCTGACCTAAACAATATACAAAAACAACATAAAACAGGTCAGGACCGTTACAGAACCCCCCCCTCAAGGTGCGAACGCCGGGCGCACCAGCACAACGTCCAGGGGAGGGTCTGGGTGGGCAGTTGACCACGGTGGTGGCTCCGGCTCTGGACGCTGTCCCCACACCACCATAGTCACTCCCCGGTTCTGTCTTCCCCTCCCAATGACCACCCTAAAACTCACATCCCCTAAATAAACGGCCAGCACCAGGAGAAGGGGCAGCACCGGGACAAGGGGCAGCACCGGGACAAGGGGCAGCACCGGGACAAGGGGCAGCACCGGGACAAGGGGCAGCACCGGGACAAGGGGCAGCACCGGGACAAGGGGCAGCACCGGGACAAGGGGCAGCACCAGGATAAGGGGCAGCACCAGGATAAAGACCAGCACCGGGATAAGGGGCAGCACCGGGACAAGGGGCAGCACCGGGATAAGGGGCAGCACCGGGACAAGGGGCAGCACCGGGACAAGGGGCAACACCGGGACAAGGGGCAACACCGGGACAAGGGGCAGGTCCCGGCTGATATACTCTGGCAGATCCTGGCTGAGGGACTCTGGCAGGTCTATGCAGGCTGACGGCTCTCGACGCTCATGGCAGGCTGACGGCTCTCGACGCTCATGGCAGGCTGACGGCTCTCGACGCTCATGGCAGGCTGACGGCTCTCGACGCTCATGGCAGGCTGACGGCTCTCGACGCTCATGGCGGGCTGACGGCTCTCGACGCTCATGGCGGGCTGACGGCTCTCGACGCTCATGGCGGGCTGACGGCTCTCAACGCTCATGGCGGGCTGACGGCTCTCGACGCTCATGGCTCTCTGACGGCTCTGGCTGCTCATGGCTCGCTGGCGGCTCTGGCAGATCCTGTCTGGTTGGCGGCTCTGGCAGATCCTGTCTGGTTGGCGGCTCTGGCAGATCCTGTCTGGTTGGCGGCTCTGGCAGATCCTGTCTGGTTGGCGGCTCTGGCAGATCCTGTCTGGCGGGCGGCTCTAGCGGCTCCTGTCTGGCGGACGGCTCTAGCGGCTCCTGTCTGGCGGACGGCTCTGTAGGCTCATGGCAGACGGGCGGCTTTGCAGGCTCATGGCAGACGGGCGGCTTTGCAGGCTCATGGCAGACGGATGGCTCAGACGGCGCTGGGGAGACGGATGGCTCAGATGGCGCTGGGGAGACGGATGGCTCAGATGGCGCTGGGGAGATGGATGGCTCTGGCCGGATACGGCGCACTGTAGACCTGGTGCGTGGTGCCGGAACTGGAGGCACCGGGCTAAGGATAAGCACCTTCCTACTAGTGCGGGGAGCAGGGACAGGGCACACTGTATTCTCAAAGCCCACTCTATACCTGATGCGAGGTACCGGCACTGGTGACACCGGGCTGAGGACAAGCACATCAGGATTAGTAGGGGGAGAAGATACAGTGTGTTCAGGGCTCTGGAGACGCACAGGAGGCTTTGTGCGTGGTGCCGGAACTGGAGGCACCGAACTGGATACACGCACTACAGAGAGAGTGCGTGGAGGAGGAACTGGGCTCAGGAGACGCACTGGTAGCCTAGTGCGTAGTGTAGGCACTGTAGGTACTAGGCTGGGGCGGGGAGGTGGCGCCGGAAATACCGGACCGTGGAGGCGTACTGGCACTCTTGAGCATTGAGCCTGCCCAACCTTACCTGGTTGAATGCTCCCGGTCGCCCGACCAGTGCGGGGAGGTGGAATAACCCGCACCGGCCTATGTAGGCGAACCGGGGAAACCATGCGTAAGGCCGGTGCCATGTATGCCGGCCCGAGGAGACGCACTGGAGACCAGACGCGTTGAGCCGGCCTCATGACACCTGGCTCAATACCCAATCTAGCCCTACCAGTGCGGGGAGGTGGAATAACCCGCACTGGGCTATGCACTCGTACAGGAGACACCGTGCGCTCTACTGCTTAACACGGCGCCTGCCCGTACTCCCGCTCTCCACGGTAAGCCTGGGAAGTGGGCGCAGGTCTCCTACCTGCCCTTGGCCCACTACCTCTTAGCCCCCCCCCCCAAGAAATTTTTGGGTGTTGCTTACGGGCTTTTTGGGCTTCCGTGCCAGACGCGTTCCCTCATAGCTCCGGTTCCTCTCTCCGGTAGCCTCTGCTCTCCTCAGTGCCTCCAGCTGTTCCCATGGGAGGCGATCCCTACCAGCCAGGATCTCCTCCCATGTGTAGCAACCCTTTCCGTCCAATATATCGTCCCATGTCCATTGCTCCTTCTTTTCCTGTCCCTTACTCCGTTTACTCCGCTGCTTGGCTCTGGTATGGTGGGTGATTCTGTAACGGCGTTCCTCTCTCTCTTCATAAGAAGAGGAGGAGTAGTGATCGAGCCAAGGCGCAGCGGGTTGTGAATACATGATGAATTTTATTTATAAGACAAAACGAAACAAACTATACTTGAATAAACTAACAAAATAACAAAACGAAAATAGACAGACTTAGTACGACGAACTGACATAACACACGCAGAACGAACGAACAAGTACTTACTACAAAAACGCACGAACAAACCGAAACAATCCCGTATGGTGTAACATCGACACAGACAGGAGACAATCACCCACAAACAAACAGTGAGAACACCCTACCTAAATATGACTCTTAATTAGAGGAGAACGCAAAACACCTGCCTCTAATTAAGAGCCATACCAGGCAACCAAAACCAACATAGAAACAGATAACATAGACTGCCCACCCAAAACACATGCCCTGACCTAAACAATATACAAAAACAACATAAAACAGGTCAGGACCGTTACAGATGTACTGTATATCCCCCACTATCCCTTTAATTGGGAGATGTACTGTATATCCCCCACTATCCCTTTAATTGGTAGATGTACTGTATATCACCCACTATCCCTGTAATTGGTAGATGTACTGTATATCCCCCACTATCCCTTTAATTGGTAGATGTACTGTATATCCCCCACTATCCCTTTAATTGGTAGATGTACTGTATATCCCCCACTATCCCTTTAATTGGGAGATGTACTGTATATCCCCCACTATCCCTTTAATTGGGAGATGTACTGTATATCCCTCACTATCCCTTTAATTGGTAGATGTACTGTATATCCCCCACTATCCCTTTAATTGGGAGATGTACTGTATATCCCCCACTATCCCTTTAATTGGGAGATGTACTGTATATCCCTCACTATCCCTTTAATTGAGAGATGTACTGTATATCCCCCACTATCCCTTTAATTGGTAGATGTACTGTATATCCCCCACTATCCCTTTAATTGGGAGATGTACTGTATATCCCCCACTATCCCTTTAATTGGGAGATGTACTGTATATCCCTCACTATCCCTTTAATTGAGAGATGTACTGTATATCCCCCACTATCCCTTTAATTTGTAGATGTACTGTATATCCCTCACTATCCCTTTAATTGGTAGATGTATATCTAAGTGCAACATAGCAGTGGCAGGCTACTTAAGGATATCACTGTCTCTAATGGTTATACCCTGGTGTGCTGTTTGGCTGAGTTACATGAGTTACATACAATGACTGCATCCTCCATAGAAAACGACTTGCTCTATTTCTATGGCCCCGTCATAAACAGCAGCCACTGAAACCAAAACAGAATAAAAGCATCTCACACAACAATGCTGATCAGACAGACAGTCTACAAACAATGTACTTAGGCATAGCCAGAGAGCTCATGCAGGAAATTACATTTACCACATTCTTCTAGTCTTCTGTTGCTTTCATCATATTTTGACCACAGGCTCTGCCTTTTCCAGTTTAGGTTGAACTTACTGCGACATGTGCTGATGTTGGGGACAGACTGTAAAACAGAATATAGGCCCTAAAGGCCGAGAATGACACTAGAATGTACTTCACATCACTCTTTCTTGGCTCCCTTGTATTAAAGCTAAATTTCATGCAAACATACTGAGCCACATGAGAGTGCTTTTAGTAAAAATACTTACAGGAAGTTATAGCATATCTTGTTACAGCAGAGCAGTATGCTTTCCAGGGGTCATAGGGCTCTAAAGATTCCCTCTGTCTGTCCGTCTGTCCTTTTGTCTGACCATCCGTCTGTTTGTCTCTGTCTGTCTGTCCGTTTGTCTGTCCGTTTGTCTGTCCGTCTGTCCTTTTGTCTGTCCATCCATCTGTTTGTCTCTGTCTGTCTGTACGTTTGTCTGTCCGTTTGTCTGTCCGTCTGTCCTTTTGTCTGTCCATCCGTCTGTTTGTCTCTGTCTGTCTGTCCGTTTGTCTGTCCGTTTGTCTGTCCGTTTGTCTGTCTGTCTGTCCTTTTGTCTGTCCATCCGTCTGTTTGTCTCTGTCTGTCTGTCCGTTTGTCTGTCCGTTTGTCTGTCCGTCTGTCCTTTTGTCTGTCTATCCATCTGTTTGTCTCTGTCTGTCTGTCCGTTTGTCTGTCCGTTTGTCTGTCCGTCTCTCCTTTTGTCTGTCCATCCGTCTGTTTGTCTCTGTCTGTCTGTCCGTTTGTCTGTCCGTCTGTCCTTTTGTCTGTCCATCCGTCTGTTTGTCTCTGTCTGTCTGTCCGTTTGTCTGTCTGTTTGTCTGTCCGTTTGTCTGTCCGTCTGTCCTTTTGTCTGTCCATCCGTCTGTTTGTCTCTGTCTGTCTGTCCGTTTGTCTGTCCGTTTGTCTGTCCGTTTGTCTGTCCGTCTGTCCTTTTGTCTGTCCATCCGTCTGTTTGTCTCTGTCTGTCTGTCCGTTTGTCTGTCCGTTTGTCTGTCCGTCTGTCCTTTTGTCTGTCCATCCGTCTGTTTGTCTCTGTCTGTCTGTCCGTTTGTCTGTCCGTTTGTCTGTCCGTTTGTCTGTCCATCCGTCTGTTTGTCTCTGTCTGTCCGTTTGTCTGTCCGTCTGTCCTTTTGTCTGTCCATCCGTCTGTTTGTCTCTGTCTGTCTGTCCGTTTGTCTGTCCGTTTGTCTGTCCGTCTGTCCTTTTGTCTGTCCATCCGTCTGTTTGTCTCTGTCTGTCTGTCTGTCTGTCTGTCTGTCTGTCTGTCTGTCGAGGAGGCAGTGAAATACTGATGGTGGTAAAGGTGCAGGTTGCAGGTTTTGTTGATTGAGGTCACCAAATACTGTCTGTATGAAGCAATAGATTCACATCTGGTCCTAGCGAGAAACACTTCTATTGCTGTACAATTGCCTTGGCATATCAATATGTTTTTATCCCAGAAAGGAAAGGTATGTGTTCCCTTCATACTCCTCTGTCAGTAGCAGGCATAAGAGGCCTGCTGAAGTTCAGTTGCTACACCAGAGGAACCCATAGGGGCTGTATGTATTGCAGTAAATATATTCAGGGATTCCTCCCAAACTGTTTGTATCTGGTGTCTATGTCAGGAGCAGCGTTGAGCCACATATAGTGTCTGTGGGAAATGCTACCCCATAACGATGACTCAAGGTGAGACTCCGTGGTGTCTGATAGACTCCGTCACGCCTTCTGCCCCCCCCCCCCTTCCCCCACAATTATCAGACACATAGGAGAACCACCCTCCCTTCCCTCCCCACACCAGCCCCCACAGGAGGACAGTCTCGTAATAGCAGACGTTAAGCCAGACACTCTGACGGGAGTGCTAATGGTCTGATTCATGACCAGTGGATACTATGAAGCCATGCGTCACCACTATGGAAATGAGCTGGGGATCCTTTACCTCATTAGCTCAATTTGTTTGCACAGAGACTGTCCTCCCTCTTTTTTATACAAACTCTCTTTGTCACTGTATGACAGAAACAATTTATTCAACAAATCTCAAGCTTTCAACATATTATCTTCTCAACCAATAAATGCTTCTTCTTGTAGCAGTGTGTACTTATTTATTTACTATGAAGATAGTGTAGATGCAGACAGGAAGTAGCAGACATAGATTATCACTGGGCTCAATGAGAACTAGAACTATAAGGCCCAGTGCAGTCATTTTCCTGTGTTTTATATATATATTTACACACTATGAGGTTGGAATAATACTTCAATTAAAATGATGATAATGTCCTTTTCGTGTTAGAGCTGTTTGAAAAGACCGGCTGAAATTTCAGGAAGTTTTGGTGGGATGGAGTTTTGGCCTCCCTGGTGACATCACAATTAGTTAGACCAATAAGAAATAGAGTTTTAAACCTCTGCCAATAACAGTTAGTTTTCCCCTCTCCACTCAGACCACTCCCAGACAGTCCTAGCAAAACTCTTGCTTGAGAAATTGCTCTTTGTTAAGAAGCTATTTTGGTTCCTTTTGACCATTTTAATTGAAAACAATCACAGTAAGATACTTAATAGATTCACAGAAATGCTATGATATTGAAATAAAAGCGGCTGCATTGGACCTTTAAGATATCAGTCTAGAGGTCTGTGGTAACCATGTCATGGTAGTAGTGGCCTGTTCTGTCTCTGTTAGTCTGAGGCA
Organism: Salvelinus fontinalis; assembly: GCF_029448725.1. Lineage (NCBI taxonomy): Eukaryota > Metazoa > Chordata > Actinopteri > Salmoniformes > Salmonidae > Salvelinus > Salvelinus fontinalis. Next base: position 38,905,514 of record NC_074698.1, read on the forward strand.
GCCTTGAAATGAACTTCCTCATTTGTAGTACTGTCATTGTTGCTAAGGGTGTTTCCTGTGTGCGTGTATGCATGTCTTCTCTCTCTCTGTGTGTGTGTGTGTGTGTGTGTTTCAGACCCGGAGTGGGCGTCCTACACCCTGGGTGTGTTTGTGTGTCAGAGCTGCTCGGGTCTCCATAGAAACATCTCCCAGATCAGCAAAGTCAAGTCTGTCCTGCTGGACCCATGGAGTGATGCAGAGGTAGAGGTGAGTCTGTCCTGCTGGAATCATGGAGTGATGCAGAGGTAGAGGTGAGTCTGTCCTGCTGGACCCATGGAGTGATGCAGAGGTAGAGGTGAGTCTGTCCTGCTGGACCCATGGAGTGATGCAGAGGTAGAGGTGAGTCTGTCCTGCTGGATCCATGGAGTGGTGCAGAGGTAGAGGTGAGTCTGTCCTGCTGGATCCATGGAGTGATGCAGAGGTAGAGGTGATTTGAGTTTGCCATTGGTTCTGTCTGTGTGTGTTTGTGTTTGTGTTTGTGTGGTGTGTGTTTGTGTGGTGTGCTTGTGTGTGTGTTTGTGTGGTGTGTTGTGTGTGTGTGTCTGTGTTTGTGTTTGTGTGGTGTGTTGTGTATGTGTTTGTATTTAGGTTTGTGTGGTGTGTGTGTGTGTGTGTGTGTGTGTGTGTGTGTGTGTGTGTGTGTGTGTGTGTGTGTGTGTGTGTGTGTGTGTGTGTGTGTGTGTGTGTGTCTGTGTGGTGTGTTGGGTTTGTGTCTGTGTTTGTGTTTGTATTTGTGTTTGTATGGTGTGTTTGTGTGTGTGTGTGTGTGTGTGTCTGTGTTTGTGTTTTGTATTTGTGTTTGTATGGTGTGTTTGTGTGTGTGTGTGTGTGTGTATGGGGGGCAGTGTTGTGAGGACAGCATCTCAGCCCTAATTCTGGCAGGTGATTAATGGAGGAAGGGAAAGAAGGGAGATGGAGACTAAATGAGTTGAAGGAGGGCAGAATGAGAGAAAAAGGGGTTTGAGACCAGAGATAAAGGGGGAGGTGTCAAGGTTTGGTATTGATCTTGTGTGCATGCCAGCACAGTGTATGTGTGTGTATGTATGTGCATGTATGCATGAGTGTGTGTGTGAGTGAAACCCAGCTCATGAAACATCTCTTTCTCTCTGTGATTGTAGTTTATGGCGTCCAACGGCAACGATGCTGCTAAAGCCAAATATGAACAGAAGGTGCCTGTTTTCTACTACCGTCCCACACACACAGACTGCCAGTAAGTGTCTTGGTCCCTGGCCCTACTACCGTCCAACACACACAGACTGCCAGTAAGTGTCTTGGTTCCTGGCCCTACTACCGTCCCACACACACAGACTGCCAGTAAGTGTCTTGGTCCCTGGCCCTACAACCATCCAACACACACAGACTGCCAGTAAGTGTGTTGATCCCTGGCCCTACAACCGTCCAACACACACAGACTGCCAGTAAGTGTCTTGGTCCCTGGCCCTACAACCGTCCAACACACACAGACTGCCAGTAAGTGTCTTGGTCCCTGGCCCTACAACCATCCAACACACACAGACTGCCAGTAAGTGTCTTGGTCCCTGGCCCTACTACTGTCCAACACACACAGACTGCCAGTAAGTGTCTTGGTCCCTGGCCCTACAACCATCCAACACACACATACTGCCAGTAAGTGTGTTGATCCCTGGCCCTACAACCGTCCAACACACACAGACTGCCAGTAAGTGTCTTGGTCCCTGGCCCTAGAACCATCCAACACACACAGACTGCCAGTAAGTTTCTTGGTCCCTGGCCCTACTACCGTCCAACACACACAGACTGCCAGTAAGTATCTTGGTCCCTGGCCCTACAACCATCCAACACACACATACTGCCAGTAAGTGTCTTGGTCCCTGGCCCTACAACCATCCAACACACACAGACTGCCAGTAAGTGTCTTGGTCCCTGGCCCTACTACCGTCCAACACACACAGACTGCCAGTAAGTGTCTTGGTCCCTGGCCCTACAACCATCCAACACACACAGACTGCCAGTAAGTGTCTTGGTCCCTGGCCCTACTACCGTCCCACACACCCAGACTGCCAGTAAGTGTCTTGGTCCCTGGCCCTGCTACCATCCAACACACACAGACTGCCAGTAAGTGTCTTGGTCCCTGGCCCTACTACCGTCCAACACACACAGACTGCCAGTAAGTGTCTTGGTCCCTGGCCCTACAACCGTCCAACACACACAGACTGCCAGTAAGAGTCTTGGTACCTGGCCCTACTACCGTCCAACACACACAGACTGCCAGTAAGTGTCTTGGTCCCTGAACCTACAACCCACCAACACACACAGACTGCCAGTAAGTGTCTTGGTACCTGGCCCTACAACCATCCAACACAAACAGACTGCCAGTAAGTGTCTTGGTCCCTGGCCCTACAACTGTCCAACACACACAGACTGCCAGTAAGTGTCTTGGTCCCTGGCCCTACAACCATCCAACACAAACAGACTGCCAGTCAGTCTCTTGGTCCCTGGCCCTACAGCCGTCCAACACAAACAGACTGCCAGTAAGTGTGTTGATCCCTGGCCCTACAACCATCCAACACACACAGACTGCCAGTAAGTGTCTTGGTCCCTGGCCCTACAACCGTCCAACACACACAGACTGCCAGTAAGTGTCTTGGTCCCTGGCCCTACTACCGTCCAACACACACAGACTGCCAGTAAGTGTATTGGTCCCTGGCCCTGCTACCGTCCAACACACACAGACTGCCAGTACGTGTCTTGGTTCCTGGCCCTACTACCGTCCCACACACACAGACTGCCAGTAAGTGTCTTGGTACCTGGCCCTACTACCGTCCCACACACACAGACTGCCAGTAAGTGTCTTGGTCCCTGGCCCTACAACCATCCAACACACACAGACTGCCAGTAAGTGTCTTGGTCCCTGGCCCTACTACCGTCCAACACACACAGACTGCCAGTAAGTGTCTTGGTCCCTGGCCCTACAACCATCCAACACACACAGACTGCCAGTAAGTGTCTTGGTCCCTGGCCCTACTACCGTCCAACACACACAGACTGCCAGTAAGTGTCTTGGTCCCTGGCCCTACAACCGTCCAACACACACAGACTGCCAGTAAGTGTCTTGGTCCCTGGCCCTACAACCGTCCAACACAAACAGACTGCCAGTAAGTCCCTTGGTCCCTGGCCCTACAACCGTCCAACACAAACAGACTGCCAGTAAGTGTCTTGGTCCCTGGCCCTACAACCGTCCAACACACACAGACTGCCAGTAAGTGTCTTGGTCCCTGGCCCTACAACCGTCCAACACACACAGACTGCCAGTGAGTGTCTTGGACCCTGGCCCTACTACCGTCCAACACACACAGACTGCCAGTAAGTGTCTTGGTCCCTGGCCCTACAACCGTCCAACACACACAGACTGCCAGTAAGTGTCTTGGTCCCTGGCCCTACTACCGTCCAACACACACAGACTGCCAGTAAGTGTATTGGTCCCTGGCCCTGCTACCGTCCAACACACACAGACTGCCAGTAAGTGTCTTGGTCCCTGGCCCTACTACCGTCCCACACACACAGACTGCCATTAAGTGTCTTGGTACCTGGCCCTACTACCGTCCCACACACACAGACTGCCAGTAAGTGTCTTGGTCCCTGGCCCTACAACCATCCAACACACACAGACTGCCATTAAGTGTCTTGGTCCCTGGCCCTACAACTGTCCAACACAAACAGACTGCCAGTAAGTGTCTTGGTCCCTGGCCCTACAACCGTCCATCACAAACAGACTGCCAGTAAGTGTCTTGGTCCCTGGCCCTACAACCGTCCAACACACACAGACTGCCAGTAAGTGTCTTGGTCCCTGGCCCTACTACCGTCCAACACACACAGACTGCCAATCAGTGTCTTGGTCCCTGGCCCTACAAACGTCCAACACACACAGACTGCCAGTAAGTGTCTTGGTCCCTGGCCCTACTACCGTCCAACACACACAGACTGCCAGTAAGTGTCTTGGTCCCTGGCCCTACAACTGTCCAACACACATAGACCTCTGGCCTAACCACCCACCCCTTCATGCCATGATCCAGTTCGCTCAGCTGGGTCACCCTCTGTCTGTGTGACCGCTCCTCTCAGTGGCCCTCTAAACACTGTAACATAACACAAACTTCACCAAACATGACCAACTTTAAACTTGTGGGCTTCTCATTGGCACACCTGTAAAATGACAACTTCTCAAAGACTAAATGGGTTATAGTCATCTGGAGGAAGCTCCACGTAGAGTTATGGAGGTAGAACCATTACCAGATGTTGGTTACCTATACAGGAACCACCCTTATATATACCTATTCCTCCTTTTCAGGTGTGCAATGTTTAGTCATCAATGGCAGAGGCCAGAGGAAAGGCAACAGTTTGGAATGCAGCCACAGTGCATTCATTGTCTTACGTCAGATCGCTCGAGGATTCCGCTTGCTCTGGTTGAGAGACGAGTGTAGGAGTGACGCTACCGGATGTAAGATAATGGCCCAAGTGTTGACAGTACCCTTCCAAATGGAGTCCTCAGCCTGGTTCTCCTGGGGGGTAACAGTCCCACTGGGCACAGACGTCAGTTCAACGTCTAGTATTGATTTACATTTGGTTGAGTTGTCAACTATTCAATGTAAAATCAGAAAAACATTTCAAAGTGTCATTGGATTTAGATATGAACTAGGACTTTTTGCAAATCTAACTTGTTTTCTCCACGTTGATTCAATCACATACATTTTTTGGGGTTGAAATGACGTGGAAACAATGTTGATTCAACCAGTGAATGGCCTCCAGTGATCAATAACAACACAATCACCAACAATATGTTAAGCTGCTACACAGGGCTTCTCCTGCTGGGGAGATCTGGGAAGGTGAAAGGCAACCACACGCAATAGAGTAGAGAGACAAGAGAGAGGAGAGGAGGGTGGTGAGGTGTGGTAGAGAGACTAGAACGAGTAGAATACACAAGAGAGAGGAGAGGAGGATGGTGAGGTGTGGTAGAGAGACTAGAACGAGTAGAATACACAAGAGAGAGGAGAGGAGGGTGGTGAGGTGTGGTAGAGAGACTAGAACGAGTAGAATACACAAGAGAGAGGAGAGGAGGGTTGATGAGGTGTGGTAGAGAGACTAGGACGAGTAGAATACACCAGAGAGAGGAGAGGAGGATGGTGAGGTGTGGTAGAGGGACTAGAAAGAGTAGAATACACAAGAGAGAGGAGAGGAGGATGGTGAGGTGTGGTAGAGAGACTAGAAAGAGTAGAATACACAAGAGAGAGGAGGAGGGTTGATGAGGTGTGGTAGAGAGACTAGAAAGAGTAGAATACACAAGAGAGATGAGAGGAGGATGGTGAGGTGTGGTAGAGAGACTAGAAAGAGTAGAGTACACAAGAGAGAGGAGGAGGGTTGATGAGGTGTGGTAGAGAGACTAGAACGAGTAGAATACACCAGAGAGAGGAGAGGAGGATGGTGAGGTGTGGTAGAGAGACTAGAAAGAGTAGAATACACAAGAGAGAGGAGAGGAGGATGGTGAGGTGTGGTAGAGAGACTAGAAAGAGTAGAATACACAAGAGAGAGGAGAGGAGGGTTGATGAGGTGTGGTAGAGAGACCAGAACGAGTAGAATACACAAGAGAGAGGAGAGGAGGATGGTGAGGTGTGGTAGAGAGACTAGAAAGAGTAGAATACACGAGAGAGAGGAGAGGAGGGTTGATGAGGTGTGGTAGAGAGACTAGAACGAGTAGACTACACAAGAGAGAGGAGAGGAGGATGGTGAGGTGTGGTAGAGAGACTAGAACGAGTAGAATACACAAGATAGAGGAGAGGAGGGTTGATGAGGTGTGGTAGAGAGACTAGAACGAGTAGAATACACAAGAGAGAGGAGAGGAGGATGGTGAGGTGTGGTAGAGGGACTAGAAAGAGTAGAATACACAAGAGAGAGGAGAGGAGGGTTGATGAGGTGTGGTAGAGAGACTAGAACGAGTAGAATACACAAGAGAGAGGAGAGGAGGATGGTGAGGTGTGGTAGAGAGACTAGAAAGAGTAGAATACACAAGAGAGAGGAGAGGAGGGTTGATGAGGTGTGGTAGAGAGACTAGAACGAGTAGAATACACCAGAGAGAGGAGAGGAGGATGGTGAGGTGTGGTAGAGAGACTAGAAAGAGTAGAATACACAAGAGAGAGGAGAGGAGGATGGTGAGGTGTGGTAGAGAGACTAGAAAGAGTAGAATACACAAGAGAGAGGAGAGGAGGATGGTGAGGTGTGGTAGAGAGACTAGAAAGAGTATAATACACAAGAGAGAGGAAAGGAGGGTTGATGAGGTGTGGTAGAGAGACTATAACGAGTAGAATACACAAGAGAGAGGAGAGGAGGATGGTGAGGTGTGGTAGAGGGACTAGAAAGAGTAGAATACACAAGAGAGAGGAGAGGAGGGTTGATGAGGTGTGGTAGAGAGACTAGAACGAGTAGAATACACAAGAGAGAGGAGAGGAGGGTTGATGAGGTGTGGTAGAGAGACTAGAAAGAGTAGAATACACAAGAGAGAGGAGAGGAGGGTTGATGAGGTGTGGTAGAGAGACTAGAACGAGTAGAATACACCAGAGAGAGGAGAGGAGGATGGTGAGGTGTGGTAGAGAGACTAGAAAGAGTAGAATACACAAGAGAGAGGAGAGGAGGATGGTGAGGTGTGGTAGAGACACTAGAATGAGTAGAATACACAAGAGAGAGGAGAGGAGGGTTGATGAGGTGTGGTAGAGAGACTAGAACGAGTAGAATACACAAGAGAGAGGAGAGGAGGGTTGATGAGGTGTGGTAGAGAGACTAGAACGAGTAGAATACACAAGAGAGAGGAGAGGAGGAAGGTGAGGTGTGGTAGAGGGACTAGAAAGAGTAGAATACACAAGAGAGAGGAGAGGAGGGTTGATGAGGTGTGTTAGAGAGACTAGAACGAGTAGAATACACAAGAGAGAGGAGAGGAGTGTTGATGAGGTGTGGTAGAGAGACTAGAAGAGTAGAATACACAAGAGAGAGGAGAGGAGGGTTGATGAGGTGTGGTAGAGAGACTAGAACGAGTAGAATACACAAGAGAGAGGAGAGGAGGATGGTGAGGTGTGGTAGAGAGACTAGAAAGAGTAGAATACACAAGAGAGAGGAGAGGAGGGTTGATGAGGTGTGGTAGAGAGACTAGAACGAGTAGAATACACAAGAGAGAGGAGAGGAGGATGGTGAGGTGTGGTAGAGAGACTAGGACGAGTAGAATACACAAGAGAGAGGAGAGGAGGGTTGATGAGGTGTGGTAGAGAGACTAGAACGAGTAGAATACACAAGAGAGAGGAGAGGAGGATGGTGAGGTGTGGTAGAGGGACTAGAAAGAGTAGAATACACAAGAGAGAGGAGAGGAGGGTTGATGAGGTGTGGTAGAGAGACTAGAACGAGTAGAATACACAAGAGAGAGGAGAGGAGGATGGTGAGGTGTGGTAGAGAGACTAGAAAGAGTAGAATACACAAGATAGAGGAGAGGAGGGTTGATGAGGTGTGGTAGAGAGACTAGAACGAGTAGAATACACAAGAGAGAGGAGAGGATGGTGAGGTGTGGTAGAGAGACTAGAACGAGTAGAATACACAAGAGAGAGGAGAGGAGGGTTGATGAGGTGTGGTAGAGAGACTAGAAAGAGTAGAATACACAAGAGAGAGGAGAGGAGGATGGTGAGGTGTGGTAGAGAGACTAGAACGAGTAGAATACACCAGAGAGAGGAGAGGAGGGTTGATGAGGTGTGGTAGAGAGACTAGAAAGAGTAGAATACACCAGAGAGAGGAGAGGAGGGTTGATGAGGTGTGGTAGAGAGACTAGAACGAGTAGAATACACAAGAGAGAGGAGAGGAGGGTTGATGAGGTGTGGTAGAGAGACTAGAAGAGTAGAATATACCAGAGAGAGGAGAGGAGGTTTGATGAGGTGTGGTAGAGAGACTAGAACGAGTAGAATACACAAGAGAGAGGAGAGGAGGGTTGATGAGGTGTGGTAGAGAGACTAGAAGAGTAGAATACACCAGAGAGAGGAGAGGAGGATGGTGAGGTGTGGTAGAGAGACTAGAAAGAGTAGAATACACAAGAGAGAAAAGAGGAGGGTTGATGAGGTGTGGTAGAGAGACTAGAAGAGTAGAATACACCAGAGAGAGGAGAGGAGGATGGTGAGGTGTGGTAGAGAGACTAGAAAGAGTAGAATACACAAGAGAGAGGAGAGGAGGGTTGGTGAGGTGTGGTAGAGAGACTAGAACGAATAGAATACACAAGAGAGAGGAGAGGAGGGTTGATGAGGTGTGGTAGAGAGACTAGAACAAGTAGAATACACAAGAGAGAGGAGAGGAGGGTTGATGAGGTGTGGTAGAGAGACTAGAACGAGTAGAATACACAAGAGAGAGGAGAGGAGGGTTGATGAGGTTTGGTAGAGAGACTAGAACGAGTAGAATACACAAGAGAGAGGAGAGGAGGATGGTGAGGTGTGGTAGAGAGACTAGAAAGAGTAGAATACACAAGAGAGAGGAGAGGAGGATGGTGAGGTGTGGTAGAGAGACTAGAAAGAGTAGAATACACGAGAGAGAGGAGAGGAGGGTTGATGAGGTGTGGTAGAGAGACTAGAACGAGTAGACTACACAAGAGAGAGGAGAGGAGGATGGTGAGGTGTGGTAGAGAGACTAGAACGAGTAGAATACACCAGAGAGAGGAGAGGAGGATGGTGAGGTGTGGTAGAGAGACTAGAAAGAGTAGAATACACAAGAGAGAGGAGAGGAGGATGGTGAGGTGTGGTAGAGAGACTAGAAAGAGTAGAATACACAAGAGAGAGGAGAGGAGGGTTGATGAGGTGTGGTAGAGAGACCAGAACGAGTAGAATACACAAGAGAGAGGAGAGGAGGATGGTGAGGTGTGGTAGAGAGACTAGAAAGAGTAGAATACACGAGAGAGAGGAGAGGAGGGTTGATGAGGTGTGGTAGAGAGACTAGAACGAGTAGACTACACAAGAGAGAGGAGAGGAGGATGGTGAGGTGTGGTAGAGAGACTAGAACGAGTAGAATACACAAGATAGAGGAGAGGAGGGTTGATGAGGTGTGGTAGAGAGACTAGAACGAGTAGAATACACAAGAGAGAGGAGAGGAGGATGGTGAGGTGTGGTAGAGGGACTAGAAAGAGTAGAATACACAAGAGAGAGGAGAGGAGGGTTGATGAGGTGTGGTAGAGAGACTAGAACGAGTAGAATACACAAGAGAGAGGAGAGGAGGATGGTGAGGTGTGGTAGAGAGACTAGAAAGAGTAGAATACACAAGAGAGAGGAGAGGAGGGTTGATGAGGTGTGGTAGAGAGACTAGAACGAGTAGAATACACCAGAGAGAGGAGAGGAGGATGGTGAGGTGTGGTAGAGAGACTAGAAAGAGTAGAATACACAAGAGAGAGGAGAGGAGGATGGTGAGGTGTGGTAGAGAGACTAGAAAGAGTAGAATACACAAGAGAGAGGAGAGGAGGATGGTGAGGTGTGGTAGAGAGACTAGAAAGAGTATAATACACAAGAGAGAGGAAAGGAGGGTTGATGAGGTGTGGTAGAGAGACTATAACGAGTAGAATACACAAGAGAGAGGAGAGGAGGATGGTGAGGTGTGGTAGAGGGACTAGAAAGAGTAGAATACACAAGAGAGAGGAGAGGAGGGTTGATGAGGTGTGGTAGAGAGACTAGAACGAGTAGAATACACAAGAGAGAGGAGAGGAGGGTTGATGAGGTGTGGTAGAGAGACTAGAAAGAGTAGAATACACAAGAGAGAGGAGAGGAGGGTTGATGAGGTGTGGTAGAGAGACTAGAACGAGTAGAATACACCAGAGAGAGGAGAGGAGGATGGTGAGGTGTGGTAGAGAGACTAGAAAGAGTAGAATACACAAGAGAGAGGAGAGGAGGATGGTGAGGTGTGGTAGAGACACTAGAATGAGTAGAATACACAAGAGAGAGGAGAGGAGGGTTGATGAGGTGTGGTAGAGAGACTAGAACGAGTAGAATACACAAGAGAGAGGAGAGGAGGGTTGATGAGGTGTGGTAGAGAGACTAGAACGAGTAGAATACACAAGAGAGAGGAGAGGAGGAAGGTGAGGTGTGGTAGAGGGACTAGAAAGAGTAGAATACACAAGAGAGAGGAGAGGAGGGTTGATGAGGTGTGTTAGAGAGACTAGAACGAGTAGAATACACAAGAGAGAGGAGAGGAGTGTTGATGAGGTGTGGTAGAGAGACTAGAAGAGTAGAATACACAAGAGAGAGGAGAGGAGGGTTGATGAGGTGTGGTAGAGAGACTAGAACGAGTAGAATACACAAGAGAGAGGAGAGGAGGATGGTGAGGTGTGGTAGAGAGACTAGAAAGAGTAGAATACACAAGAGAGAGGAGAGGAGGGTTGATGAGGTGTGGTAGAGAGACTAGAACGAGTAGAATACACAAGAGAGAGGAGAGGAGGATGGTGAGGTGTGGTAGAGAGACTAGGACGAGTAGAATACACAAGAGAGAGGAGAGGAGGGTTGATGAGGTGTGGTAGAGAGACTAGAACGAGTAGAATACACAAGAGAGAGGAGAGGAGGATGGTGAGGTGTGGTAGAGGGACTAGAAAGAGTAGAATACACAAGAGAGAGGAGAGGAGGGTTGATGAGGTGTGGTAGAGAGACTAGAACGAGTAGAATACACAAGAGAGAGGAGAGGAGGATGGTGAGGTGTGGTAGAGAGACTAGAAAGAGTAGAATACACAAGATAGAGGAGAGGAGGGTTGATGAGGTGTGGTAGAGAGACTAGAACGAGTAGAATACACAAGAGAGAGGAGAGGATGGTGAGGTGTGGTAGAGAGACTAGAACGAGTAGAATACACAAGAGAGAGGAGAGGAGGGTTGATGAGGTGTGGTAGAGAGACTAGAAAGAGTAGAATACACAAGAGAGAGGAGAGGAGGATGGTGAGGTGTGGTAGAGAGACTAGAACGAGTAGAATACACCAGAGAGAGGAGAGGAGGGTTGATGAGGTGTGGTAGAGAGACTAGAAAGAGTAGAATACACCAGAGAGAGGAGAGGAGGGTTGATGAGGTGTGGTAGAGAGACTAGAACGAGTAGAATACACAAGAGAGAGGAGAGGAGGGTTGATGAGGTGTGGTAGAGAGACTAGAAGAGTAGAATATACCAGAGAGAGGAGAGGAGGTTTGATGAGGTGTGGTAGAGAGACTAGAACGAGTAGAATACACAAGAGAGAGGAGAGGAGGGTTGATGAGGTGTGGTAGAGAGACTAGAAGAGTAGAATACACCAGAGAGAGGAGAGGAGGATGGTGAGGTGTGGTAGAGAGACTAGAAAGAGTAGAATACACAAGAGAGAAAAGAGGAGGGTTGATGAGGTGTGGTAGAGAGACTAGAAGAGTAGAATACACCAGAGAGAGGAGAGGAGGATGGTGAGGTGTGGTAGAGAGACTAGAAAGAGTAGAATACACAAGAGAGAGGAGAGGAGGGTTGGTGAGGTGTGGTAGAGAGACTAGAACGAATAGAATACACAAGAGAGAGGAGAGGAGGGTTGATGAGGTGTGGTAGAGAGACTAGAACAAGTAGAATACACAAGAGAGAGGAGAGGAGGGTTGATGAGGTGTGGTAGAGAGACTAGAACGAGTAGAATACACAAGAGAGAGGAGAGGAGGGTTGATGAGGTTTGGTAGAGAGACTAGAACGAGTAGAATACACAAGAGAGAGGAGAGGAGGGTTGATGAGGTGTGGTAGAGAGACTAGAAGAGTAGAATACACAAGAGAGAGGAGAGGAGGGTTGATGAGGTGTGGTAGAGAGACTAGAACGAGTAGAATACACCAGAGAGAGGAGAGGAGGATGTTGAGGTGTGGTAGAGAGACTAGAAAGAGTAGAATACACAAGAGAGAGGAGAGGAGGGTTGATGAGGTGTGGTAGAGAGACTAGAACGAGTAGAATACACCAGAGAGAGGAGAGGAGGATGTTGAGGTGTGGTAGAGAGACTAGAAAGAGTAGAATACACAAGAGAGAGGAGAGGAGGGTTGATGAGGTGTGGTAGAGAGACTAGAAGAGTAGAATACACCAGAGAGAGGAGAGGAGGGTTGATGAGGTGTGGTAGAGAGACTAGAACGAGTAGAATACACAAGAGAGAGGAGAGGAGGGTTGATGAGGTGTGGTAGAGAGACTAGAAGAGTTGAATACACCAGAGAGAGGAGAGGAGGGTTGATGAGGTGTGGTAGAGAGACTAGAACGAGTAGAATACACAAGAGAGAGGAGAGGAGGGTTGATGAGGTGTGGTAGAGAGACTAGAAGAGTAGAATACACCAGAGAGAGGAGAGGAGGATGGTGAGGTGTGGTAGAGAGACTAGAAAGAGTAGAATACACAAGAGAGAAAAGAGGAGGGTTGATGAGGTGTGGTAGAGAGACTAGAAGAGTAGAATACACCAGAGAGAGGAGAGGAGGATGGTGAGGTGTGGTAGAGAGACTAGAAAGAGTAGAATACACAAGAGAGAGGAGAGGAGGGTTGGTGAGGTGTGGTAGAGAGACTAGAACGAATAGAATACACAAGAGAGAGGAGAGGAGGGTTGATGAGGTGTGGTAGAGAGACTAGAACGAGTAGAATACACAAGAGAGAGGAGAGGAGGGTTGATGAGGTGTGGTAGAGAGACTAGAACGAGTAGAATACACAAGAGAGAGGAGAGGAGGGTTGATGAGGTGTGGTAGAGAGACTAGAACGAGTAGAATACACAAGAGAGAGGAGAGGGGGGTTGATGAGGTGTGGTAGAGAGACTAGAAGAGTAGAATACACAAGAGAGAGGAGAGGAGGGTTGATGAGGTGTGGCAGAGAGACTAGAACGAATAGAATACACAAGAGAGAGAGACAGAGCAAAATGTTTGTTCATGTTGCCGGTGTGCATTTTAAGACGGATTACTGATAAGACAGAAAGAGAGAAGAGAGAGAGATAGAGTGAGCGAAAGTGTTGAAAGACAAGGGTGGTGATGGAGGGAGGAAGGCTGGGGGAGGAAGGGAGGGAGGGAAGAAGACGTGAAATGGGAATGATAAATTCAGAGCGAGGCAGAGGGAATTGGAGAGAAGGTTGTCAAAGTATTTTTATGGGTGACTGTCCATTCCAATCATTTCTGTAATAAAAATATTTTGACTTGGCAATCCTGATGATTTGACAGGGCAGAGGAGCAATATAATATTTAAAATACTTAAAAGAAAAGTACACCATTATACACTCACTAGATGAGAACTCCAGGGTTGTGTTCATTAGGCACCAAACGGACTGAAACAGGGAGGAACTCTCTGGACTGGTCCAATAACAAATACTTATTTTTGTGTTCCGTGGCAATACATTTTCAGTTGCTTGCCCTAATGAACACCACCCTGATCTGTCATCCATGTTGGTTAATGAGACATTATTGACAGTGAATGTTTTCAAGCATAAACACAGTAAATATAGTAAACAAACACCTGTTTCTGCAGGCTCCTTCGGGAACAGTGGATCAGAGCCAGATACGAGAGGAAGGAGTTTGTGTGTGTGGAGAGACAGGAGCCTTACTCTGCAGGTAAGACTGAGTACACACACACACACACAAACACATGCACATATGCATACAAACAAGTACGCTCGCATACACACACACACACAGCCACACACATACAGACACACACACACACACACACATACACAGACAGAATGAGCCTGAGCCTTTCTCTCTGTCTTTATCCTCTCACCACAGTGTGCTCCTCAACACCCCTGCATTCCACACTCAGAGAATAATGGCCTTTCTAAGGCTGAACAGCTGATACAATCAGTAGTGAAAGAAAGAGAGAAAGAGAGAAATAGTGAGTGGGAAAGAGAGAGAGAACAAAGAAAGAAAGAGAGAGAACAAAGAAAGAGACCTCAACGTTCCCTCTCTTTCCTGGAAATCCATTCAAATAATATCAAATGCCATTCAACTTTGAGAGTTTTTTCTCGTGCTTCTTTCCATTCATGTGCTTTATCATTGCTATGCCTACATCATGTTATCTCAGGACCACATGAGCAGTAAAGAGCTGTTACTTTGAGACGATAATAGGATAAGCCTTGTGCCGCCTTGTCATCTCGCTTCAGCGACCGCCACATTGTCGTCCTTTCCTCTACTAAACCCCTCTGTGATGCAGAAAGCGAGACAGAAATGTGCTAACAGGGTTGGGTAGTTTCTAAATGTAATCCGCTAGTTACTAGTTACCTGTTCAAAATTGTAATCGGTAACGTAACTTTTGGATTACCCAAAATCAGTCACATAAATCCGATTATTTTCAGTTACTTTTGGATGACTTTCCCCTTAAGAGGCATTAGAAGAAGACAAAAAGGATCCAGTAAACACATTTGGTGTGTCATCGTAGTGTTCTCTGACTTGTGGTGAGACTCACTCAGGTGGAACAAACTGAAACTTGCGCCTTTTTTCAATGCTGAATTGAAAAACTATTAAGAAAACAGAAAGGTGTGATAATGTATTTTTTTCCACAAACATCCTTTCTGAATTTATAAATAATCCAAGCAGTAATCATCTACTTATTACAATATTTTTTTGGGTAAACAGATTACACCACCTTGACCCAGCCTCAGCAACACACACACACACACACACAGTCGGTCAGTCGGTTAGTCAGTCAGTCATCATGTAGTCGTCACATCATTATCTCTCTGATGAGTGTCTCTGTCCTCTTTGCCACCAAAGAGGAATCAGCCTTAAAGGGATAGTTAGGATTTTGCTGACTTCCCTGGCGTCAGATGAACTCATGGATACCATGTGTATATATCTGTGTCCAGTATGATAATACTTATTTTCCACCATAA